>NW_012103587.1:662454-689059 GCF_000951045.1 Mandrillus leucophaeus
GAGCCAGGCTCCATTGTTGTTGGAGCCGAGAAGGGGGAGCGCGGCCGCCCTCGTCGCCCGTGGAGCCGCGCCTTGGAGCCCTTCCAGGCGGGTCCCCGGAGAGGCGGTCATGGCCGCGCCAGGGGAGCGGGGAGCCGGGCGGCTGCAGAGGAGCCAGCTGCATGGGGTGCTGTGTGTTTTTCAGGGCGCCCTGCGTCCGGCAGAGGAGGCGAGCATCCCGCTCAGGTGATGAGGAACCCCTCGCGCACCCAGCGCAGAAGGCTGCTGCGGCCGGACGCCTCCATTGTTTGACCACAACAAGGGCCGGATTCTCACCCAGGTAAACTGGCTGCCGGCGCTGTCCGCTTCCCTCTCGACTCCCGCCTCCGCAGGCGTTCTCACCCCTTCCAGGACTCGCCTGCAGCTTTCTCACTGTCCCCGGCTTCTCATGGACTCCGTATACCCCCCTCCCAGACATTTTCCCATCCAGCTCCATCTCTCCGCCACATCACCTCTCATTTCCCCCAGAACTCGGCTCCTTTGTGAAACCTTTCTTGCCGAACTCTAACAACTAAATCTCCCCGGGAGCCTGCTCCGAACTGTTCTGGTCGCTAGATTGCTTATGGGCTGTCTCACTGCAACAAAGGAGACCAGATACTGAAAAAAGATTTCCGAGCTATTGCCTTCTTCAAGGAACGTTTTCTGATATTTACACTTTATTGTTTTCTCAAGATGGAACTGTTTTTAGGCATTTTGTCTTCTTAGGGCCCCTATTTCCTTTATAGATGCATAGTTTTTTAAAGCAGGAAATTGACCTTGTTCAACCCACAGGTTAATTTAAAATTTAAAAATTAATTTTAAATTAGAGTAGTACATTTTCTTTGTAAAAGCAGCGTGTCGCAGAGATGGCATTTTGTCTTTTGACTATCAACCGCTGTCTCTAGGGATGCCGACTATTACGTGTGAGGTGTGTATCCTTCTAGATCTTTTGGGATACTTTTACGTGTGTGCATCTAACATCGTTTTTGACTGCTTTAACAAGGACTGTTGCACCCTTTGAATTTTAGCATATAATGCTTCAAGTTATTTTTTTTAACAACTGCTGCATCATGTTCCATAGTTTCAGTATACCGTGGTTTAGCCGTTTCCCAAATTGATAGTTTAAGTTTTAACTTTAAAACAGCTTTTTCGCCGGTCGTGGTTCTCTGATGAGATGACATTTCGGTGATAGCACAGATATATGCTAATACCGAGATTCGGCATTTATGATGAAGTTCTCTTTTGGTTAAGAAATTTACATGTGGGAGCAGCCATCCCTCCCGTATAGTAGTTGTGACTGTACCTCTTAGAAGTCGTGTGACCTTGGGGAGGACATTGAATGACACCAAACCTCAGTTTTCTTTTCTGTAAATGGCCTGCTCTATCTACTCCATAGAGTTCAGTGATATGGTGCATATGGTTTGTAGAATGTAAAGTAATATATAAATATTGGTTTTATTAGCCTTTGTGATACAAAAATTATTTGCAATATCGTTTATATTTTTTGACGAGATGTGTGTGTGTCATATCACAGAGCACTAGAGATAGTCAACTTTGAATGCTTTTTAATTTGTGATTTTTTAAATTAATTTTTATCAAGTATTGACAATACGTTAGGCTTCGTAAACAATATTTTGCAAAGCATTTTTTCCTAGAGCTTTCTTTTCTTCCTCTTCTTCTTCTTTAAAAAAAAAAAGAGAGGGAGCGAGAGAGCGAGATAAGGTCTCTTTCTGTTGCCCAGGCTGGACTGTAGTGGCATGATTCTAGCCTCCCCAGTAGTTAGGAATGACTACAACCATGTGTTACCACACCTGGCTGATTTATTTTATTTTATTTTTGTAAAGACAGGGTCTTACTATCTTGCTCCAACTGGTCTCAAACCCTGGCCTCAAGCAGTCCTCCCAAAGTGTTGGGATTACAAGTGTGAGCCACTGTGCCCAGCCCCTAGTGCTTTCACACCTTAAAAAATAAGGCATATAAATTAGTTGACTGTGAATAAACATATTAGCAAACTGAACACCAGACAATACTCTCACTATAATATTTAATCTTACTTCCTTAAAGTTGTAAGTTGTACATGTATTTTTCTGTGGCAGCAGCAGATTCAGATTAGTTTTTACGTCCTTCAAGGAAAAGGGATTGTTACTAAATTTGCAGGCTGTATCAGAGTTTTAATATTGAGATTTAATATTTTAATCATTTAAATAATGATTGAATGATGTGATGGGTAACATTTTAAGATGTACGAGATACGATTAGGGGCTTTGTATGTATTTTTCTTTCTTTCAGATGTATATGAGTGCCTGCAGTGTGGCCAACAAAATCAACTTGTTCTTTTTCTCTTGAAGCTTATGATCTGTGATGGGGAGGGGATCGGAATTTAAACACAATCACAACTACACATATGATCACAAACTGTGGTATCTGCTGTGGAAGTTAAGCAGCACCTGCTATGAGGAATTATAAAAAAGGGGAGACCAAATTTTAGAGTGGAGAAAAGGGGCCTAGGAAAGGCTTTTCTGTATAAATAAGATTTAAGCTGAGATTTGAAGAGTGCGTAGGTGTTAGTGTGGAGGGAAGTGGGGGATAATTTTCCAGACAGAGGAACAGCATGTGGGAAGGCCTCAAAGCGGGGAAAAAGCTTTGCCCATTCCAGGAATTGAAAGAATGAATGTGGATAGACTATGGAGGTGAAGGGGAAGAGTGGCAGGCCAGGGGCCAGATCAAGTAGGGTCTTGTAGGGCAGGTTAAAGTGGTTGTGTTTTATCCCGAGTGAAGTGGGAAACCATGATACGGGTTGGGTTTTACAAAGAGGAGTGACATAATCAGATTTGTATCTTTAAACAGCCACTCTAGTCGCTGCATGCAAGATGTGGGGGTGTGTTGGGGCTGGAGAGTAGAAGTGGGGAGACCAAGTAGGCCATCTCAGAGGGCTGTCTGGAAGAGATGTGAGCTTTCCCTTGGAATTCACATTGACTTCACGTTACCAGCTACACAAAGGTCAAGTCAGTGTTTGATTAAAAAAAAAAAAAATCCTGGCCAGGCACGGTGGCTCACGCCTGTAATCCAGCACTTTGGGAGGCCAAGGCGAGTGGATCACGAGGTCAGGAGATCGAGACCATCCTGGCTAACACGGTGGAACACCATCTCTACTAAAAATACAAAAAATTAGCCAGGCATGGTGGCAGGTGCCTGTAGTCCCAGCTACTTGGGAGGCTGAGGCAGGAGAATGGCTGAACCCAGGAGGCGGAGCTTGCAATGAGCAGAGATTGGGCCTCTGCACTCCAGCCTGGACGACAGAGCGAGATTCCGTCTTACCAAAAAAAAAAAAAAAAATCCTTGTTTCTAATTTTTTAAAAGTGAGGATTAATAAAAGTAGCAATAAAAAGGTACTTTGTATGCAAAAAGTACACAAAAATGTTAAACTAGTTGTCTACACTAAAAAGTATTGGCAGGTCTATCAAGTGAACCGTCGATTCACATCCTGTAACAACTTGTGTGTTGATCTTCATTATTTTCTTCATCAATTTGTATGAGTTCTTTACATATTGAAAATACTCTTAGCTTATTATTTGCCACAAATATTTTCCACTCTATGGTGTTATGAGAGTAAGAAATAAAGAGCCAGGCGCCTACACGGCACTCAAATCTGGAAGTAGCTGCTACTATTAGAAACAATAGAGAAAATAATAATTAAAAACTAGTGTACTAAACTACATAAAATTTAATTACTCTTTAGGGCACAGTTTGCAGAATGGTTATGATACATCCCCTGTATCATATATTTAGTGGCAAATAACACTGCCATTAAAAATGTTTATGAAGAAAATATATTAAAATGCTTATGATAGTGTTAAGTGGAAGGAAATCAGGATACACAGTTGTATACATGATATAATTAAAACTCCCAAAAAAAAGTCCCAGGAGCCTTCCAGTACAACCTATGAATGGCAAAAATATGTAGAAGAGATAAGGTGGAAATCTGAAGAATTGTGGACTAAATATATGATACGGGGGTGTATCATAACCATTCTGCAAACTGTGCCCGTAAATGTAATTCTACAATATACATATTTTGTGCAGAAAGCTTTTCTCTGTATTTAAAAATATTCTTTTGATGGTTCCTAGACCATCAAGAAATGTAAATAATTTAAAGACTCTTGATACATATGGCCAATGTAACATAAGAGTGTGTCATTTTTACCACATCCTTTTAGGTACTAGATAGTATATATTTTTGTCTAAATTTAGACCTTTAGTGAAATTTGTGAGAAACTGTAACATTTTCATTACAAAAGTAAATGCCCATTGTAAAAAAAAACTGAAGCAATGCAAACACATGTGATATGAAAAACCAGTCTCCCCTAGGCTTTTCCCAAGAAGTAATCAGAATTAAATGCTTTCCATGCCAAGATTACGTGTACTTGTATTACATGTATGTTGGAACATTTGATTTAACGAAGTGTATTATATCTGGGACATGATAACTACATGGCAAATAGACATGAGCACTGTTTTTTTGGTTAAAGCCGTATGAATAAATTTGGAAATTACACTGAAAATGATTGGGACCCATTGAAAACTTGTGAGTAGGGTAAGAACAATCCATTTTGCATTTTAAAAAATTTATATTAGAGTAGATAATGGATTAGAGGGAAGCAAGACTGGAGGCTTTTGTAGAATTCCGGGGAAGATGACGGTGGCCTGAGTTAAGTTGAGACAATGGAGAGGTAGACAGTGGAGAGTTTCCAGAGGTATTTGGAAGAGAGTGGCTAGACCTTTGTGATGGCGGGGAGTCGATGATATCCAGGTTTCCGACTTGGGCAATTGAGGGGAAAGTGGACTCATTTACTGTAGTTGGGAATTGGCTATGGTTTAAATATTTGTTCCCTCCAAAACTCATGTTGAAACTTAATCCCCAATGTGACAGTGTTGAGAGGTGGGGTCTTTCAGAGGTTTGGCTCATAAGGGCAGAGCCATTCATAGATTAATGAGTTGTCATGGGAGGGTACCTAGAGGCTTTATAAAAAGAAGAGAGACCTGAGACAACATGTTAACATGCTCAGCCCCTTCTCATCGTGTGATGCCCTGTGCTGGCTCAGGGCTCTTTGGAGAGTCCCCACCAGCAGGAGGGCTGTCACCAGATGTGGCCCCTTGACCTGGGCTTTCTCAGCCTCCATAACTGTAAGAGATAAATTTCTTTATAAATTATCCATTTTCATGTATTCTCTTGAAAGCAGTAGAAAACAGATTAAGATAGGAATGTAGTAGGCTTTGGTGAGGAAGTGACTGATTCAGTTTTGGATGTGCTTGAGTTTGAAGGTCTTACAGGACACGTAGGTTCTTCATGAAGAGAATTTACAAAGAATAATTTTACAGTACACATACATGTTTTGCTGTAAGAATGACCAGATACTATACATAGCTATGGTATTAAAATCCATATTTCTACATGGGAAATTTTTCTTGCAATATAGTTGTACGTCTGTAAATTGGGGCATATCTGTCTAGATAGACTGGACAGTTGATATTTTTCACATAGAATTATTTGAGACTGCATGACCCTGACTTCAGGTAATACCATGTTTGTCTTTGGGGTTCATTCGGTAGACTCTGCCGCTCTGAGTGGGTGTTGGAGATTCCTCTGGGCATTAGTGGTCCTTTTGTCAGTCATCCCGTTGTCAGAGTACACCTGACTTCTTGGAGTGATTTCTCTTCATCTTGGTAAACTGGTCCCTTCCACATGGGGCAGGCCAGGAAATAGGCAGAGTGGTACCCTTTCATCCATGTGTGAGTGCCCACCTGACTGTTAGTAGTATGGCTGGAGCATGGGTACCTTGAAGGACAAGTGGGGAAAAGGTAGTGGAGAAAGTGCCTGCCAAAGTAACAGAAGACATTAGAGAGGAAGGGGGATGTCTTCATCAGAGGTTGGGGCCCAGTCGCTGGGAAGTTGGCGGCAGTCAGTGTGGCTGTGTTCTTTGCCTTCATCTCCCCAGCTTCTCTTGCTCACTGTGTGTCTGCCCTGTGCTTTGTGTGCCTGCTCTCCCTCTTGTCTCTTCTCTCTCTCGGCTGTAAGTAACACATGTGACCCCAGGTGGTCACTCTGGAAGACCATCCTGAAACTATAACTTCTGCCAGCTCACATCACAGGCCCAGTCTTTCCACTTCCCACTTCCCAGTCCAAATTTTCCAGAAAGACAATCTGATTGGCTTAGCTTGGATTCCACGCTCACCGTATTGGTTTTACTGTTGCGGAGCTTACAGGAGCAGATTCACTTAGTGTGAGCCTGGTGGACTGGCTAGAAGGGAGTGCAGATTAGGACACTCAGGAGAGACGTCCTGGAAGTTAGAAAGTTTCAAGAATGGACAGGAGCAGTAGTTTCAAATGGCCTAGAGATGTAATAAAGGGATCGGGAGTGAATCTTAGATTTAGCAAATTGAAGTCTTTCAGCTCAGGTTGAAAGTTGTGTCTGCTGGGCATGGTGGCACACGCCTGTAATCCCAGCACTTTGAGAGGCCAAGGCGGGCGGATGGCTTGAGGCCGGGAGTTTGAAACCAGCCTGGGCAACATGGCAAAATCCCATCTCTACCAAAAGTACAAAAATTAGCCAGGCATGGTGGCACACACCTGTGGTTCCAGCTACTTAAGAGGCTGAGGTGGGAGCATCACTGGAAGGCAGGGCTGTAGTGAGTCATGATCACGCCGCTATACTCAAGCCTGGGTGACAGAGCAAGACCCTGTCTCAAAAGAGTAAAAAAAAGTAAGTTGTGCTACAGCTAATCCATGTGGGAGAGTCACAAGGTGGAACCAGTGGCTATGGTTACTCATTTGTAAAGACAGTGGAAGAAGAGAATTTTTTTAATGCAATTTAATTTTGAAGATGTAGCAGAAGCATTCAAAATGTAATTTAAAGAATATAATTCGTATTGCTTTTTAACACTAAAACATTTCTACACTTTTATTCTAACTCTGGAATACACAGAGTCTCTTGTGTCACCTGATACATTATAAGAAATTCAGTAAAGCTATTCTAGAACTCATTTATTTTTCATACCCCTGAAAGTTCATAAAATAATCATAGCTTATTTCCATATCTTATTTTGCAGTGCGTTCTATGATATTGTGACAGAGCTTGTGAGGAAGTCTTTGTAGTCAGAGCGGACCCCTGTCCCAAAGATGATGAACTCTGCCACTTAGGTTAACAACACAGCAGTTCATAGAAATAATTGGAACCATTTTTCTTCTGCAGAGTAAATTTCGTATGTCCCTCTGGCTTTCAAAATCACTTTTGGATGTGTAGTTGAAATATGTTTAGGATTGAGTATGATGGGAGTTTAAGAACATTTCATTGATTCAAAGTACTCGGCGTTGGCTAAAAAACAGGTCAAATTTCTCAGTTAACCGATATTCAGTAAATTACTTTTAATACTGTAACTTTACATTGTGATAGAACTAGGACCTGTGGTAAGCCTCCAGACTCACAGAATCAGAGAACCTGCACGAAGCATGCATTTTCATGATGCTTGGCAACCAGAGGTAGTAACCCATTGTGACATTGATTTCAAGTTGTAAGACCTTAGTGTGAAGAGCCAAGAAGGTTTCTGAGCAGGTGTTTGAGTGCCCTCTGGAGGCCTTGTGAACAGTTGAAACGTGGACTCCTAGCAAGAGCTTTCTTTCACAGCCAGAGTTGAGAACCAGTGGGCGAGATGGTTGAAACTGGTGTGGATGTTAGGGGCAGAGGAGAGGGGAGATGGAACCCACGGGAATGTACTAGTGTTTACAGGAGCTTGCCCCGCCAACTGAAAATATCGGGTTTATGCAGTGAGTGTAGAACATAGAGGCTGTAAGGTCACAGAAGGAGCCAAGGGAGTGTGGCCAGTAATGTCCAGATAAAGAATAAAAAGTGCCCTTCGATTGGCCAAGAGAAGACCAACAGTGAGAGGAACCTCGGTGGTGTGGTATTGGATTGAGACATGAATGGGAAGTGAAGCAATAGAAATCCGGAAAAATCAGTCTTTAAGAGGTCTGGATGGGGAAATGGAGGGTGGGGCCAGGGAGACAGGGCAGCTAGAGAAGGCCTAGGATTAAATGCTGTTTGTCCTTAAGGTCGGGGGAGACTTCTGCATTGTGTTTAAATGCTGAAGGGAAGAAACAAACACGGAAAGAAAACAGTTGAAAGGGGTGTGGGGGCCAGGGAGGAGGAGAGTTGGTTTCAAAGTTCTTTGCCCAGATTTGTTGAGGGAAGAAGTTGCCTTTTATAGGGACTTTGAGTTTGGCAAAGTAGTGATTTTCAGTTTATCATGGGATGATGGGAAAATAATTATAGTAGGCAGTTGGAGATACAGGTAAGAAGAAAAGACTGTGACAAAAAACTGTGGCATCATCATCATGGAAATGGTCGTCACTCTAGTCAAGCAGGTAGTTGAGCTAAAAAATGGGGACAGGACATACTGTATGGAGGACTCCTATATTTAGGCATAGGCATCAGAGATGGCAGACACACTCAGCAAAGCCAGAGGAAAAGTGGGAATGTGCAGGGAACTGGGAGCCGAGGAGATGGTAGACTAGGAGTCAGGGTGAGGCAGGAGGAACGGCCCGAGATTTGACTTTGAGAGCAGTTTGTAGTGGGGGTTGGGGTGCAGAATGGTGTGTAGGAGGCGCACACAGAAGATATTGTAGATGCTGTGGAGGAGCTCAGCGGTGAAAGTGAGAAGAGTGAATTGGTCTTAGTTGGGGGATGGCTCCAGAGAACACATGTCGCTTATCTGTGCATATGAAATTAAAGCTGTAATCAACAATGACTCTAGAAAGGATTATATTTGCTTTTTTGCTTTTAACACCGTCGTCTCAGAATGTAAGATCTAAGTTTTGTGTAACTTTTGTGCCACTTCCTGCTCTTCTCATATTGAAAATCTGACCAAAAGGAAGAAAATGTCTAGGTCTCTTCATGACATTTAAGGGAGTTCTTGCAGGAGAGGGTAAATGTGACTGTTTTTGATTTACTGTTATGACACATGTCAAATGTTAAATCCTTTAAATCTGTGAGACCATTTGTTCTCATAAATGACATGTAAAAATACTTGATAAAACTAGTAGTATGGCTAATAGAAATTATTTGGCTTCACTTACTTAAAATATTTCATTAAGAAAAGATAAAAGATTTCTAATATCAGAAGTGGTCAAATAACTGTGTTGAAATCTGGGAGGTGGGATTTGACCTCTCACTGTAGACTGAGTGCCCAGTTTGAGTGGCCAGGGATACTGTTTAAGCATACACTTATCCAAGGGGTTGGAATGGTAGGTTCCAGGTTAGGCCCATACACGTCCACTGCTGTGGGACTGGTGTGAAGACCTGTGAAGGCCTTAAACCATTTTAACCTTTGGTGGCCTTTACTATGTCATATCAAACATTAAATCACCCATATCCCACATAAAATTAGCTTGTACAAAACCATGTGAGTTAAGCTTTGATTGGCTGTAGACATTTAACATTTATTAACTTTAATTTTGCAATTTTCTTTGCATGTTTTGCATCCAGTAATTTTTTTTTTTCAGATCTCAAATATTTACATAGGTCCTCGAGATGTTCATGAGCCTTAGGGACTGTGCCTATATGCCTAGAGATAAGACATCCCTATTCTGCTGGGAAGTGGACATTGGGTATGTCTAGGCATGTCTGGCGGGGGCACAGGAGGGGGTGGACTTGCCCGGAATCTGTTTGTTTGTGGCACTGAGACACCTCCTGGGAAAACATCTTAAGGAGGAGTTGAAGGAAGTGTTTTAGTTAGGGATTTTTTGTTGCAAAGAACAGAGGTTCATTCAGACCACTTTCTGTACAAGGGGCTGTATTGGAGGATGCATGTGGATCAGACCCATGAGGAACTCAGGCTGTCCAGAGATAAGCCACAGTCTTCCCATGGACAGTGGGGTCTCTCACAGCATTGCTCATTTCTTTGTGTCTTTCTCCTCTTGCTGCCATCTGGCTTGTTTTTCCCTCCCCTATATGTCTTTTCTAACCTTTTAGCTCCTCCTTGCTTATAGATTATACTTCTTCATGACTTTGGTTTGCTGTAATCTCATGACCTCTGCGGTCATTTTGCGGATCATAACCTCTCAGCTTCATCTCTCACAGCTGATAACCTCATTCTCTCAGTATTGCTTAGATTCCTGAGAGAGGGGGAATCTGATTTTGTTTTGCTTTTATTGTTGTTCCAAGCCACATCATATGTCAGAGTTAAGCTCTTGGATCGGATATCTGCACTTGGTCTCAGAAGTGGTCATGTGGCCCATGGCTGCCTGGGCTTACCCTTAAAGCTGAAGCAGTTCCCATTAGTAGGATTTGTAGGCTAGCAGGCACCATGATTGGCATGTATAGTTCAGTAACGGAGAAAAAAACCTGGCCCGATATCAAGACCATTTGAAATTCCTCCAAATGTATTCCTGCCCTTTAAAATATTATCCTGCTAACAGCTTTCATTCTAAGTTGAACCTTTATTCCCACAGAGAAACTAAAATAGCTAAATGTGTTTAAAGCATTTTCACTTTTCCATTTTATTCCTGTTTTATTCAGTCTCTGACAGTGCAGAGCCACTCAGCGTAGTCTATAGGACTCTATTTCTAATGTTAGCGATTTCTGCTGAAAATGATATAGCAACTTCGGATAGTTATTAGCAAGTTGGGTCATTCTAACCACATGCCTTTCATGTCATCCTTTCCCCTAAAGCTCTGGGGAGCCGTAGAGGAATACTGTAATTCAGCACTGTCCCTAGATTGACAACAGCTAGAAAAACATGTAAATGTCCCATCCACATGTAGATACGGCAGCAGTGTGAACCTAAGTTCCTTAATATATCATAACTCCCAAGGGAAAGTGAAGTTCCCCAAACTTAAAGCTAGATCTTGAGATCTATACCCAAACTTCTCTGAACAATTGTAGAATATAGCAGAAGGGGGGAGGTAGTAGATGGAATAAATAAAATAATGATAATGATAGCTTTGTTGAGCCCTTAAAATTTGCCAGGCAGTGTTTTAAGTAATTCTCATGGATTAATTGATTTAATCCTTAAATTACCTTATAAGATCGGGGCCTTTATTATCTCCATTAACTCATTCTTAACCTCTTAGGTGAAGCTTCTATAGCAGGTATGCAGTAGGACCAGGACAAGAACTCGCCCAGTCTGACTCCGGTTTGTGCTTCTTCAGCACCCTGAGAGACTGGAAAATCCGTGAAGAAACACTATTGATTGTCTACTCCCTGGCATTTTAGCGAGTCTGAGTCAGTTATCTTATACCTATGAACCTTAAACTCATTTTGGATCAGGTTCCCATCACGAGGCTAGTTGTGATACTGGGATACCTATATCTTGGAGGGAAGTTGTGCAGAGTGCCTGGATTTTCCTTTCTGTGGTTTCTCAGATTTGCTCATCCCTTCTTTGGGCCTCCATGCCTTGAATCCCATATATTTCTATAAATCCCAGATGTAAATGGGTCTGTCCTGTCTTCTGAGCTGGTACCCCACATTTATAATAGCTAGTTTATGAAGACATTTTGTGATCCTAAATTCTCTATAAATAAACCCATTTTTCTCTCTGCATTTCTCCCATCCAGCAGGATCCTAAGGCCTTTGTAGCCCTTCAGCCACTGTGGGCCCTGCCTCTGCCTGTTCTTCTGGAATGTCTTGGGGGTTTTGATCCTGTCATTGTGGTAAGTTTTCCCCTTGTTTCACCATTTGTCCTGGATGGAGAATCCCCCTTGAGTATTTTAAGCCAAAGCTGTCTCTAGAATTTTTTCTGAGCATGTGCCTTTTGGGGCTTAATAAGGAAGCAGCTCTCCATGTCTAACGCTCTTCCTGACCTCGCCTTTATCTGGCATTGAATTCCCCAGATCTTGGACCACCTTCCTTACTCTAAAGATGTCAGAAACATTTTTGTCCATCTCCTCAGGATCTTCATTTTCTTCTTTCCGTGCGAACTATTGGTTATTAAAACTTTGTTTCACTTGTTCCATTTTCTTCTGCCATCTTGGAGGCCTTACATGGATTCTAGATCTCATGCCACTCTTTGTCTTCTTCTTCTGTTGTTCCTATCCTCACCGAGCTATCAAAACTTTTTAAAAGCTCGTTTGCTCTATACATTTCTGGTGTTTTTCCCTCCAACACCTGAAGAGTAGCTTTTTCCTTAAATATAAGTTCCTGAAAATCTTCTTACTTGAGGATTATGGTTTCACATCAATCTGTGCAGACTTGATTCTGAGTGTCATTGTGTTCCCAACACAACTATTTTTTTTCTTTGTTTTCTCTTTGGATTCGTTCTTTTTTAAAGATTTTTTTTTCCTCCTCCTTTACTCAGCTCAAGAAGACAAGATATATGGGACAGGTATTTGTTTATCTTTATTTGGTCATTGCTGAAATCCAGAATACTCCAGTCGAACATACAGTCTAGATCTCTGATTCACAGACATCATAAAATTGTATGTTATTTCCATGCATAGCTGGGCAGCAATAGAAAGGAAAGCCTTTGTCTTCATAGCTGCTGGCTTCTGGGGGAATGAGCTTCTTGTCATTTCTCCTGCTGCCAGAGGCTGGTTGCTCAGGCCCTGGGGTTCTGTCTTCCCAGACTTCACTTTCCCATGCAACAAAGAGGATTGGCTGTGGGAGGTAAAGGACATTTTGTTGGCCTCTGTCCTAGTGGGTCTAGTGACTGTGTGTCGTTAGAAGGCTAAGCCTACGTGGATGTGTGATATCTTTTCTTGGCTGTCTGTGGCTAGAGTGGAAAGGCTGGGGCTGCCCCTCAACAGAAAGGTCCTGACTACCTCTCTTCCTTTTCTCTCTTTTCCCATGTACTGGATTGGTTTCCAGGTGACTGACATATTTAGAAGTGGGGGCAAGTGGACCCTGGCATTTTGGCAAATGTTCTCTCTTCTCTCTCTCTTTCTGGCTGCATTCTCTCTTGTGCTGAGTTGAGTAACCTCGGCGAGTCTTTAATATGTGTGGTAAGACCAAAGAGTTATGTCTAATATTATATGAATTCCTTTTCATACCCGTGTGTGCTTTGGTGTCAGTTTAAGGTTGCCACTAATGTAGGGAAAAGGAGTTCTCTATGTGATCCAACCTATGTTATGGAATGCTGCATTGGGAATTGGATTCACAGGCCCAGCTAATAATAAAGTGTTGTGTATTTTCAGTTCAGTCCTGTGTACGTTTCCATCTAGGGTACCTAGAAGTTAGGGGTGTTTGCTGAGCCCACTGGCCAGATTTGGTATTAGCCATTAATAAGCTACATTTTCAGAGTGGCACTGGATCAGCCTCCAGTGCCAGTCCTACAAGATCAAAAGCCTGAAGGCCAGAGTTCTGCATAGTTTGTTGTGGCCATTCCCTGGCGCTCTCTGAGAGTGAAGTGGCAATAAATTTCTATCCATCCATGCAGATACTGAATTCTAATGACCAAATCCTATCTATTCTTAGGATTCTCATCATCTCTGTTGATTTTTGGCTATAAGAGGTCACCTGCTCTTGCACTTTGTGCTTCCTGAGTGAGCCTACTCCAAAATCTCTCTCCCCTGCTTGCTTTGGTTTGCCAGACCATACATGTTATGAATTGTGACCCAGGTATAAAAATAGCCAGACTCTTGAGGTACTTGAGAATAGTCACATTCATGGAGTCAAGAAAGTAGAATGGTGGTTACTGGGGCTGGGGGAGAGAGAAAAGTGGAGTTGTTGTTGAATGGGGACAGAGTTTGTGTTGCAAGTTGAAAAAGCTCTGGAGATCTGTTTCACAACAGTGTGTATATATGTAATACTACTGAACTGTGCACTTAAAATAGTTAAGATGGTAGATTTTATGTTATGTGTTTTTTACCACAGTTTTTAAAAATGTATACAAATATAGTCAGAATTACAAATCCCTAACTTTTGATCCCCTAACTACTGTGGCAACTCGCACTGCCAGCATCATTGAGGGCAGTCTTGCTAATTACCTACTTTTCATTTTGCCTGTTCTTCAGGGCCCAACCTGTCTTCCTTCTTCTTTTAGTTGGCTAGACTGGGACTTCTGTGACCTTCAGGTGTTCCTTATGCCTCTTCTTGAGGGTGGCTTGGGCTTTCCAGTCTGTTCTTCTTTTCTTCTGGGCCTGAGCATGAATTTTGTCTCTTTAGGTCTTACTACCACAGTGGAAAGAGGAAGCAAGTTTAGTAAATGAGCATTAGAGCTAATCTGAACTAAGCCTCTGTGCTTCCTTTTGTGTTCCCTCCCTTCAACTAGTTCCTGCCTGCCTGACCTCAGAGCAGAAAGAATCCCCTGGCCAATTGTGAAAGGCTGGTCCCTTGAGGAAGACAAATCCAGTAGTCAACCAAAGGGAAGGTTAAGGAAAAGGCAGAGTATGCAGGAAAGTGGGTTTTCTCATGTTCTGTTGTTCTTTCTGTGCATTGACTCTCTAGGTATCCTAATTGTGTCCTGAGGAAATTGTATTTTTTTCTGTTACTTCATCAGTGTTCCTTGTTCCTGAGGAGGCATGAGTGGAGGGTGAGAGTGAGCATCTCCATGACTCACAGTGGGACTTCTCTCTGTTTCATAGCTGAGTAAACTGAGGCTGGTGAGAATCAGTGACTTCAGTCAGACAGCTATTTAGTATTAGGTGAAGATTTTGACCTTAGGCCTTTTGAGCTGCAAGTCCAGTTTTCTACCCACCAAATTATTATGGTTCTTAGTGCATGTGTATGTTACACGTTTACTAGATAGATAAGATAAACGTAGGCCTTGTATGTGGGGTTCATGTAGGGGCTATCACTGAAGCTAATCATTGTGTCCCATTACTCAGGCGTTTCTGTTTATGGGATTGAAGAGCAGAAAACAAAGTAGTGGAGTGCAGACCATGGGGAAATCTCACTAGAGTAATCTTTTTAAAAAAGCAATCCTGTCACTAGAGGGTCAAGAAGGGAAAAGTTACAGGTAGGAACAGGGAGCAGCAGACACATAGGAATAAAGGCAGGGTTTCACCTTGAATGGAGGAAGAACCCTAATTACAGGGAGATTAGATCATCAGGTGTTTGGAAGCCTCTGCCTGTGAAATGACATTCTTGGCAAATGAATGAATGTGTTATGTGCTAATTAAAATAAAGGAAATAAGGAAACTAACATTCATTTAGCCTCAGCTATGCTGTGAGCACTCTTGATAGGTACTTTCATGTTTATTATCTTCTTTAATTACCCCAGCAAAGTGTTGTAGACATTATTATCCATACGTTTGCAGCTTGGTCAGATCAGCCACAGTCACATAGCAGGTGGCAGAGCAGAGGCGTACACCCAGTGATGTCATTCCAGAGGTCATTTTGTGAGAGGACTTGGCTGAAGGAAAGCTACAGAATGGATGCCTGTGTCATCCTTGATCACCCTGATAATACATGCACTTAGCCTTCTCAGATTTTCTTCTCAGACTCAGGAGAAAACTTGGCATCATTCCCTCAATAACTTTTGTTGCCCTTCTCTGGACCTAATTTCATAGTCTGTGGTAATTTCTTGTTAAAGAAAAATCAGACACAGCTTCTTTTGTCTTTTATCTTTTCTCCATTAGGAGTTATTAGGCTAAGTCATGCAAAGACGAATTTCCGCAGGACAAAATGAAGCATATCTTCCCTATAGCTCTTTAAAACCCAGAGCCCAAATTATTAGCCATTGAACTTGTCTCTTGTGAGAGAAATCAGGCAACCTAGAACTTTGGTTTGTAGGGTATAAGGAAGTGGAGGGGGGGGGGCAGTAAGGAAAGAGGAGAAGGAGGCGAGGGGCCCAGACGCCTGGGGACCAAGTAGGAAAATGGTCTGAGGGTGGAGACAAGGTACTGGGAGTGTCTGGAAAGACTGTTGTCGGTTTCTCTACTAGTGCTCAGGAGTCAAGCTGAATCACAGGCTTTTCTAGCCAGCTGGTGGCAGGGCTGTGCACAGGAAGGCATCAGAAGGGATGTAAAATCCTCTCTTTTCAATCTGGAGCAGATTTTAAAGTTCGCCCTCATTCTAGAAAGGAGAGGAGTATACCCTGGCTGATATCCTAAATTTAGTTGGAGAATCCTGCTCAGAGTTAAAACTTCTTTTGACAGAACTCAAAAGTTGACTTCAGAACCCTTGGGGAAGTTGTTCCTATTATCACAGAGGCTGTGGTTATTAACAGCATGTTCAGGAAATGCTGGCTGCTACTTGAGCCACAGGTAAGGGCACATTTGAATTCCTGTCAGGGCGTGTTTCCAAGATGCTGCATGAATGACAGCCAATAGGCAGAGACTGATGTTCTTTTGAGGAGTCCACTTTTAGAGGTCATTCCACTTTTCAGAAGTGCGTGTACTCCAGTGACTACAGCAGAATACATTGGTGCCTGAACTGACAGGCCTTTGAGTCAACAGAACCTGGAATATCTTCTGAGGCTGGGCTTTGTGTTGTGGAGGATTTGACCACAGAGATTTAGACCCGGGAATTATGGGTGTGCTTGGGTTACTCTGAGTGAAACTCTTCTCCTCTCAGTTTTGACCACCTCCAGCCTCTAGTAACTGAAGTCGGCCGGGAAAGACAAAGAAACCCAGGTTCACTTCTGTGAGTGATAAGCACACCTGAGAAAAAAGACCTGGCAGTTGGACCTTCCGAGGTGCTGTCGGCCAGAGGAGATGAAGTGTGAGAAGTTGAGTAGCTACAGGCCTTAGTGGCCACTTAAGAGGGTTTGGCGAAGTCAGAGAAGGACACTCTTTCAGAGACTCTGAAAGCCCATTGCCAAGGAAAGAGGTCTAGGACCCTACAAGGTGGGGCTTCACTGTGACTTGTTATCAGTGAGGTGGCCCAGGGTACATGCAGGCACTGTAATGGGAAAAAGAACCCTGGCTTCTTCAAGAGTGGGGAATGTGAAGGGCCTCTTTGGGACATGAATCTACCCTGGGGCGCCAGAATCTTCAGTTTCAGAACTATTGATGATGGTGGAAGCAAAATAGAAGAGATCTGACATTCCATAGTCCTAATCAGTGAGTTACCAGTGACTGCCATAATACCTGAGGCTTACGGAGAGTGGTGGCCTTGAACAGAACAAATGCCCTCTTAGCCTGGTTCCTTTGGCGGTATGTATGTCCTGATACCTAAACAGCCTTTCCTTTTATTTATTTTTTGGGTGTGTGCCGAGGCCTGTGGAAAAAGGCTAAGCAGAGGTTCCCTTGGAGTTGTTTTGTCTGCTGAGACTTGCCAAATTAGAATTTGATAGCTTTGATTTCTAGGACTTCCTGATCATTTTTGAGGAAGAGTTCCTAACTAAGCTGGAGGGAACATACTTTCTCCACATAAATGGGGCATCCATGATGTCAGCGAGAACAGTGTCAGATAGATGCATGGCCCACCAGCCGGATACCAAGGTCTTGTAAGAATACCTTAGTGAATTATACCAGATGGAATACATTCTGAATCCTTCATAAAGCATCTCTTTGGAGAGTTCTTTCTTGTAGTGTTTACCTCTCAGTCCTCTCACGTACAAAACTTGAGAATTATTTTGGAGGACTTTCAGGGGGTGTTTTTCTTATGTCTGGAAGAGGAATGTTTGATGATGAAAATTACTGACTACACATAAGTAGTCATCTTACAGTTTGCATACTTTCACTCTTCCAAAAAAAGTGGGTTTAAGATGGATTCTCAACCCCTTTTTGTGTCTGGCCTTCCTTACACTTTAAAAACCATTTTTAAGGACTCCAGAGAACTTTTAAGTTTATGTGGGTTGCAGGCTTTGATACTTATTGTAATAGAAATGAAGACTAAAATTTTACAAAGATACTTATTTATTTAAAAATGATAAACTCATTACATGCTAACATAAATGACATTTTTATGAAAAATAGCTATTTTCTGAAACAAAACATTTAGTAGGAAGAGTGGCAATATTTACATTTTGGCAACTCTTTAAATGTATGGAGTTTAAATAAAAGACATCTGCTTCTATATTCAGTCTCTTGCAATATGTTGTTTTGGTTGAAGTAGATGAAGAAATCCGGCCTTGCATAGATAATATAGTTGGAAAAGGGATTTTAGTAGCCTTTTCAGATAATTGTGGCTTTTTCTGTGACATGACACCAAAACTTGACAAGTGGTAGATGCCTACAGGTTAGTTGCAACGTGCAATCTGAAACTATATTCATGAACTTTTCGTACTCTGGTATGTTAAAATCCATTGGTCTCTCTTACACTTTGAATAGAACTTTTACCCGTGATAACCACATGTTGGTCATTTGGAGCCTTCATGGAGCGCCTACCTAGATGAACATTAATCAACAGGAATTGTACTATAAATTGTGAGAACATGTTGAGAAGGAGGATCTAGATCAGTGGGTGCTTAGCTAGTTTATTCAGGAAGAGTTTCAGCTGGAGCATAACCAGGGGGCAAGGAACATCTGTTACGGTAGAGGCAATTGATGAAAATGTAGTATTTGTATACTCTAATCTGAGGAGGTTGGGATGACAAGCCCATTTTACAGACAAGAAGCTGGTGCTCAGATAGTTCAGGGCGTGATCTGAGGGTGGTAGGGAGAGGTGTTGAGCATAGAGCCATGGCCCATTGTGTGTTTCATCATGGTGTTGTGCATCTAAGCCCCATCCTCTGCTGGGGAGAGCTGTGAGTCAAGTAGGCTTAAAAAAAAATAGTTTACAGACAAAGAACATTTTCATATTAAGTGTGAGGCTCATCAGGCACTTGCCAAGAACCACATTTAGCCTCTGAGTCCGTGTTTCACAGACTTGTGTGACCTGGGGATCCTGCTAAAATGCAATGCTGATTTGGTAGGTCTAAGGTGGGGCTGAGGTTTTGGATGTCTGACAAGCTCCCAGGTGAGGCTGATAACGCTGCCTCGTGGCTCAGTTTTGGGAATCAAATTTCCAGAGTCAATTTTCTTTCCATTTGTTCCTTAATACATGATGTGAATGTTAATCACAGTCACTCAGGCTTTGGAGAAGGAGAATGGAGGTGGGCGGAGATGGGTGGTAACTATCTAAAATTCTTTATCAGTTAGGGCTGCCTTGGTAATCAACAGAAATGGACTCTGGCTAATTTAAGGTAAAAGTGAATTGTAGAATGGTAGGGGACATGGAGGAACCCAGTAGCGCTGGAGGGTCATAGTTCTAGGAACTGCCTAAATGTGTGTCCTGGGTGCTGTCACTAGCACATGTGAATGAACTCTAATTTTTAATGTCGTCTTTGACTCTTCACAATTCAGAGTACCTGGAGAGAATGGCTGGCTGAACTGAGGTCTGTTTCTTACCCCCTGACCGGACCAGGCACTGTAGTGAGAGGGAAGATCTGGGGATTTTGGCTTTCACAAGGGAGAATAGAAGAGCACCCTGATTTAGCGGCCCATTATTGCTGCCTAGAGAGGCAGACGTAATCCCTGAACAGGAAGTTAGAGTGCAGTTAGGAAAGGGAAAGGAAAGCTCAGCAGGAAGGCTGACCTGTTGCCAGGCTCCTAAGCCATCCTTCAGTTAACAGTGCGCATTGCCTGTGCTTACCAGGTGGGTACACTGAAGAACGATAGTATGTATTGAGCTTAAGTACTATAATAAGTATGCATTGTCTTATGTAATTTCAAAGCAACCTTAAGAGATACAAGTCTAGGTATTGAGGAAGTGAGTCTTAGGGTTGAACAACTTGCTTGAGGTCACACTGTTAGTAAGTGGGAGAGCTGAAACTTGAATTACAAAGTGTTTCTGCTGCAGTGTAATTTGTTGGCAAAAACTGCTGCTTCTTGGGGTAAAAGGTTGCTTCAAGTGGGCCGAGTGTGAGCATGAGTGGTGGAAATTAGGGAGAATGTGTATGGACACACGGAGCTGGAGGTGCATAACGATTCAAGATTTTGGAGATAGAATGCTCTGTAAAACAAGCGCAAATTTAGCTGTGTCTGTTAAGAGCTTCATGGCCTCAAGAAGGGCTTTACATCTCTTAGCTTTGCCTGTGATGGGAAAGGATACTTTCACAGAATGGAAATTTAAGGTGTGAAACCCAAGGAGAGCAGGCAGGAATGGGGAAAAGTGTTCATCTGGAAATTAGACAGAATGGACAGAATGTCCTTGGGGGCGGGCTCTATAATTGATGGGTAGCTTTTGCAGCGGCCAATTAGATTGCAGGGCTCTGTCCTCATTGCCTGGCCAGGGAAGGAATGAAGCTCATTCCTGCATTACCAGGACAAAGCCCACTTGTGTGTGATGGACTGAAGTAGGCTGGGTGCCCCATGTTATATGTATTATATACAAAACCCCCATTCACTCTAGCTGGTCTAATTGTGAAGCCACTGCTCACCCCTTCCCCAGGCTGCCAGCCACAGAAGTATGTATGTGTCATTCACTTTTTTGGTGTCAGAGGTGAAGACTGTAGATACTGTTTGTGATTTTTTTGTTTCCTTAGGAGGCAGAAGCAAAGAATAAAACTATTGGAAAGGAAAGGAAAAGTAAAGATTTTTTTTCCTATGAAATATCTCTTAATCTCTTAAGTAAAAATAAGTGAAATATGCAACTTCTTTTTTTGGAAGTGATTAAAGGTGAAATCACTCCAGGTTTTTAAAGCTAAAAGGGCTTGGGTGAAGTGTGAAATAAACACCATTCCTTCACCATCACGAAAGAATAAACAATGCCCCTTGTGTACATAGAGCCCAGATGGAGGTAAGGACTGTAATGGGAAAATGTCACTGAGAGCATGCCATATCCTTCCTGTAGTTTCCTTGGGCTGCTGTATCAAAGTACCACAAGCTGGGAGGCTTAAAACAATAGAAATGTATTGTCTCACAGTTCTGGAGGCTGGAATTCTGGATTCACGTGGCAGCAGGGCCGTGCTCCCTCTGAAGGCTTTATGGGAGAATCCTTTGCCTCTTAGTCTTTGGCCTTCCTTGGCTTGTAGACATATCACTTCACTCTCTGCAGCCATCCCCACATGGCCTTTTTCCGCGTCTGTGTGTGTGTGTCTGAATCTCCATCGCCTCTGTTTTATAAGGATACTAGGCATTGAATTTAGGGCTCACACTAACATGTTATGATGTCATCTTAATTACATCTGCGAAGACCCTGTTTCCAAATAAGGTCACACCCTGAGGTTCTGGGTGGATATGAATTTTGGGGAGACACTATTTAACCCAGTATATTTTTTGCCTTTCTTCCTCAGAGCTCCAGCTAATCCAGACGCAACATTGACGAATTAGTGCTGGAATGAGTATCAGCACTTGGTACTGCAATTAGAACACGGGGATTTGGCTGTTGATTTATTTTTTTGGCTACTCTGGGAGGGAGGCTCAGAAACAGTGTGGGTGTCTGAAGGAAAAAACACGTGTTAAGTGAAGTGAGGACTTCAAATGAAATCATACAGTTTTGGGAAACTGCATTGGACAGCGAATGCTGGAGCCAAGGAGTGTTCCCTGTTCCAGAATGGGAGGTGACATTTGCAGGAGGGCTCCTGAGGTCAGAAGTTCCTGCTAGAAGTGCAGGGTGTATCAGCCATCTCAGGAGCTGATTTCCTGTGCAACTTTGTTTTTTAATACCCCACAGAAGCCTTTCTTATACTTTATCCCTTTGTATGTTTATGGATCGGGTCCTTCCCAGTCCTTGGCACCTGTGACACTCTCCACAGGCTTCCAACTTTAAATACCTTCTGTTTTTCTTAAAAGATAGAGTCCTGAGCTTACAGGACTTCATAGGAAGACCTGTAAGTCTCTGTTGGTCTTTATAGGTGGACTACTATCTCCTGGGTGTCTTGTAACTGTAATGCTTATATTTTTTCAAAAATAAATCCTACAGAGTTGCCTTGGTCACTCCGGATAAGAGTTTCTGTGGCTGAAAGACCCCACTGTATGACTCCTGTTTCTGCCTGCTGGACTCCATTTTCTGGGGCTTGGCATCTGATGACCTCTGTATACATGCTCTGCCCTCCTTTTCTTTATGTGGCCACTTCACTTTGTCCTTTGGGTTTCAGCTTAAAAGCAGAGTCAACTAGAAATCTTCATTACCACGCTGAGACTACTTAGGATGCCCCTGGCTCATCAGCTGTAATGCCTCTGTCAAATCTCCGCTCACATGTGCTGGAACTGTCGCCTTCCCCTCCTCAAATGTAAACCACATAAGTGCAGAGGCCATGTCTGTTTTGTTCATCAGATCCTCCGGAGCCTAGCTTATTGCCCAACAGATGCTGGGTGCTAAATAAATGTGGAACATGTGCCTGTGTGCCTGCAGCTCTGACCCTATGCCTCAGAGGTCACCTTCCAGGACTGTTACCTCAATAACAGCTCTCTTCCAGGTCTGTGTCAGGGTGGGTTGGCTTCTCTGTGTCACTTATCTGTGTCAAATAATCAACATGTGTTAGAGGACTAGGGATATAGGGATCTTTGTATAAAACCTTTCCCATTAATTAAGGGGCCAAGAAGTTAATGTGAATCTTTTATATTTTAAGATTACTGGGCCGGGCGCGGTGGCTCAAGCCTGTAATCCCAGCACTTTGGGAGGCCGAGACGGGCGGATCACGAGGTCAGGGGATCGAGACCATCCTGGCTACCCAGTGAAACCCCGTCTCTACTAAAAAAAAAAAATTCAAAAAACTAGCCGGGCGAGGTGGTGGGCGCCTGTAGTCCCAGCTACTCGGGAGGCTGAGGCAGGAGAATGGCGTGAACCCGGGAGGCGGAGCTTGCAGTGAGCTGAGATCTGGCCGCTGCACTCCAGCCTGGGCGACAGAGTGAGACTCCGTCTCAAAAAAAAAAAAAAAAAGATTACTGGCCTAGTGCATCGTCTCCTGAGCCAGGGCCCTTTGATTATCTTTCTTACAGAATCTTATCCAGCCCCTGTGACACAATTGCCTGCTGTATGCGTGTGGGGAAGATAAATCACATGGTCATCTCAACTCATCGCAGTTGGTGGTGGTTATTTTTGGTAGGGAGTGGAGGCCGACATGTCATCTTCCCAGTTCTTTTTCACTTTTATCTTTCCCAGAAAGTGTGCCCTTATGCCTTTGAGTGGCAAAATTATATACCACACATTCTGATAGCTCTGGTTCTGGGTAGGAAATTAATTTGATCTCTGTTGAAATTGATTTTACTGTCGGAGTCTGCTATTGCAGAGGGGGATTATGTACAGTTAGTGCTTCATAGGAAGACCTGTACTCATAATACTCCAGAAAGGTCTGTGATACTTATAGGTTTCTTAAAATCAGAACAGTTGTCTCAAAAATAAGAAAAGAGGTAATTTTCACTTGACTTTTATGACAAAGTAATTGTATAGTTATTTGAAAATGACTTTAGATTTTTCTGAGCCAGCAGTCCAAATTTTAGATAATGTATTCAAGATAAAAAAAGAAAAGCTCAGTCCAGACATCCCGAGAGGAGTGGTGTTGGGCTGAATCTTAAGTAGGACATGGACACTTCTTCCATTTGTAAAAGGAAGAAAGGGCTAGAGTTGGGCAGCACAATGTACAATGATAGTTTTGACTGAAATTGGAGGGAGTTCTCTGATGGGTTCTGCCTTCTCTGTGTGGCATTTGGTTTCAAGAGCAGAGCTAGTTGCAGGTCAGACATAGATTGAACATGGCGAAGGGGGCAGTAGCTACATAGCAACTTGGGGTGAGGTAACACAAGCATTCCTGAGGCTTGGAAGATCCAGCTGAGGGTATCACTGTGAAGACCTTGGTGGTCTATGATTCTGTCAGCATGTGAAGGTAGAGATTTGGATTGGGATAGGGGATGATTTCCTTTAGAAGGAAGGCCTGTTTGTCCTTTGATGATTCTCATTTGGCAAAAACTCAGTTTTGCAGAAACTTAGCTATCTGCCTTCCCCATGCAGTCTCTGAGGAACTAAGCCCTGGGCCAAATCCATGCCCACTCTCAGTGCTGCTGGCAGTCCCCCTACGTTTCCCAGGTCATGCCATTCTCCTGCCCTCCAGACAACCATCTCACACCACCTCAAACCACCACACCTGTTCTCCTCAAACCTCCAGGCTCCCCATTGCCCTCTCCTCAGCAGGTGACCTTGCTTCCTGCTTCCTAGCAGCCAGGGACTCTCAGTTTCTACTTAAACACACACACCACTTCCTGCCTTCACCTGTTCATGGAGGCGCGTCTTTCCCCTCTCCAGGGCTCATTCCTCTCGTGGAGCTTTGGATCCCATCTCCATTGGCCCTTTCTGTTATTTCTTTTCTCTCCCATAGTTTCAGTCTTTCCTTTTTCATTGGAATTCAAGATAAAAAAAGAAAAGCTCAGTCTCATTTTTATTTCTTCCCTGAACTTTTCCTTGAAGTCTAACATGCAGATTATAAATAGAGCTACAGTGTGATGAATTTTCACAGCTGTGAGATGAGCACACCTGTGTGCACCAATGCCCAGATAAAGACAGCACATGACAACAATCCCTAGAAATTCCCTCCTACATCTTTCCAGTCATTAGCCCCTCTGTCTCCTCTGTTGCATAACAGCATCAATTGATTTGCTTGTTTTTCAACTTTATGTAAGCAGAATCATTCAGTATGTGCTCTTCTACTTAGCTTCTTTCAAACGGAGTCATTAAATGTTGGTCTCCCATAGTAAGGTCTCAGGGCCCTCTTCGCTTTTCATCCTTTCTTGGTAGGCAGTGTTATTCCCTCCCCCTGTTTAAGTTACCATCTAAATGTTAATGGCTCACACATGTATACCTTATAAAGTCCTGATTTCTTTTCTCAGTGTCAGTTCCATCCATCCAGCTGCTGTCCTTGACATCCACTTTCAGATATCACGAGCATGTCTAAAATGGAAATCACAATCTTTGTCCTCAAACCTTGGTCTTTCTAGAGTTTTCTGTCTTACTGAATGGCTCCATCTCTATCCAGTTATTCAGGTAAAAGACCTGGGAGTCATCCTTGGCATTTCCTTGTCCCTCACCCATTGTATTGAAACTGTCACCAAGTCTAATGGATTTTTCTCTCATCTCCACCATTGCTTTAGTCCAGATTTTGATCATTGTTTCCAACCCAAATGACTAAGATGATCCCCTACCGTGTTTACCCCCAGATGCTCTCGCTTTCTACTCATTCATTAATTTCTGTATGTTAGCTACAGTTTTCTATTTAAAGTGGAAATCTGATGTTACTACCAAATTTTAAGACAAAAGCTAACCACTGTGGAGGCTTCCACTGCTATGAACATAAAGATCATTATGCCTAGCTTCTCCCCTCTCGTCTGGCACTGAGCGTCTCCAGCCCAGCTGGCCCTGTTCTGTCCCATGCTTGCCTCCTGCCCCTCACCATGGTCCTCCACGCGTGCCTTTCCCTCAGGTCGTGTATCTTCTCTTCACCCTGCAGAGGCCTCCTCTAGATCTGAGCTCAGCCATCAGTTCAAAGTGGTCTCCCCTGACCAGGTCAGCCTCACTTCCAGCCCATTCCGAGGTGCTCAGAGCACTGTGCAGGGCTGCTTTGAAGCGTTTCATACAGATTTATTTGACATTTCCTTGTGGACACCTTTGATGAATGTTGTCTCCCCACTAGACTGTGGCTTGCACTCGAGAAGGGACTGGCTATGATTCTGCACTGCTGAAGGCACAGAGGCTGACATAGGTTAGACACTCAGTAAACATTTGGTGCTTGAATGACTGGAAGACAGAGAGATGTAGGAGTTTCAGAGATTCACAAATTCATAAATTCTCTGCAGTTTCTGCTGATCAAGGAACTTGCATTCAAGAGAGCAGGGAGAAGAGCACAACAAAGGAAGCATGTGCAAAAATGAGCACAATAATTCCAGGCAGTAAGTGGTAATATTCTGTACAAAAATTAAGCAGAAAGGTGATCAGAAAGGTGTGAGGGCAGGGAGGTAAGTCAGCTGAAACTGACAAGCCCAGGAGCTGCTTTCTGGGAATATAGCACATGTGCTGAGGCCTGGGTGTTGAGTAGATGCCAGCTCTCTGAGGACCAGGAAGAAGCTGGGCAGGGGGCTTATGTGAAGGTATTGAGGGCACATGAGGCTGGCAAGCTTGAAGACTAGAAAGGAGATGAGGGAGGCTGGTGTGTGGTTTGCAGAGAGTGTGGGAGGTGAGGTTGGAAAGAGGCGGTGACTGGGCCACCTCCAGCTTGTGAGCCAGCGAGAGGATGTGTGTTCTAAAGAGCAATGGAAGGATTAAGCAGGGCAGTGACGTTCTCTAACTTACGTTTTTAAAAGATGAGGGTGACTACTGGTAGAGGTCCAGTTGTGGAGGAGCAAGAATGAAAGCCAGAGAGACCCATGGTTGAGAGGCTGTTGAAATATTGCAGGCAGGAGGTGACCGTGGCCTGCACAGGTTGGAGCTTGTAGTGGCCATGGAGAGATGTGAGGGCAGGGCTGGGTTATGTTGTGGAGAGGAGGTAGAGTGTGCAGTGATTTGCATTGGTGGTGCTGGAGAAAAGCAGAATTAAGGACAGTGCATCTGGATGGATGTTGGTGCGCTTGACACAGATGGGGAAGAGTGAGGAAGGAACAGTTTGAGGGGAAATTTGGTTTGGAAATGTGGTTGTAGTGCCTTTCAGCAGAGGTCATGGAGCAGTCCAGGGCTGGAGATAAAACCGGGAGCCAACATCAAGAGAGTATTTTAGATCACATGACTGGTGAGATTACTTAGAGGGT
>NW_012103587.1:689109-689626 GCF_000951045.1 Mandrillus leucophaeus
TCCTTGACATCCACTTTCAGATATCACGAGCATGTCTAAAATGGAAATCACAATCTTTGTCCTCAAACCTTGGTCTTTCTAGAGTTTTCTGTCTTACTGAATGGCTCCATCTCTATCCAGTTATTCAGGTAAAAGACCTGGGAGTCATCCTTGGCATTTCCTTGTCCCTCACCCATTGTATTGAAACTGTCACCAAGTCTAATGGATTTTTCTCTCATCTCCACCATTGCTTTAGTCCAGATTTTGATCATTGTTTCCAACCCAAATGACTAAGATGATCCCCTACCGTGTTTACCCCCAGATGCTCTCGCTTTCTACTCATTCATTAATTTCTGTATGTTAGCTACAGTTTTCTATTTAAAGTGGAAATCTGATGTTACTACCAAATTTTAAGACAAAAGCTAACCACTGTGGAGGCTTCCATCACTGTGAAGACCTTGGTGGTCTATGATTCTGTCAGCATGTGAAGGTAGAGATTTGGATTGGGATAGGGGATGATTTCCTTTAGAAGAAAGGC
>NW_012103587.1:693905-699437 GCF_000951045.1 Mandrillus leucophaeus
ACAGTTTGAGGGGAAATTTGGTTTGGAAATGTGGTTGTAGTGCCTTTCAGCAGAGGTCATGGAGCAGTCCAGGGCTGGAGATAAAACCGGGAGCCAACATCAAGAGAGTATTTTAGATCACATGACTGGTGAGATTACTTAGAGGGTATAGATTCAGAAAAGAAGTGGTTCCAAGCAGGAACCCTGAAGCGCCCCAGGATTTAGAATTTGAACAGAAGAGAGGTCAGCAGTAAAAGAAACAAGGAGTGGCTAGTGAGGGGCAGGGACAGGCCAGCTAAGAAAGCAGGTGTTTCCAGCCCTGTCTTGGGGCCCTGTCCTGACGGAGGCAGGACATGTTGGGAAAGAAACATGTTTTCAGTGGCATGTTGGGAAAGAAACCTGCCTGCAGGGGCAGGGGACAGCATGAGGATAGCAGGGGTGGGGCTGTGAGATCCAAAACAATTTTAAGGAGGAAGATACAGAACATGTTTGTATGAGAATGGTCCTATAGCTGGGATGGAATTGACAGTGGCAACGAGAGGGAATAGTTATAGGATCCCATTTGGAGAAGGCCCAGGAAGTGTACTCATGGGCACAAGTGGAAGGGCTGGTCTTTCCCAGCAACAGGGCACCCCCTGTTGTAGTAGGAGGTGTGAATACAGGTGGCCTAGTGGATTTGCAGTGAGAAAATGAAGGGCTTGCCATCTAATTGCTTTTTTTTTTTGAGACAGAGTCTCGCTCTGTCGCCCAGGCTGGAGTGCAGTGGCATGATCTCGGCTCATTGCAACCTCTGCCTCCCGGGTTCAAGTGATTCTCCTGCCTTAGCCTCTGGAATAGCTGGGATTACAGGCCCATGCCACCATACCTGGCTACTTTTTCTATTTTTAGTAGCAACGGGGTTTCACCATGTTGGTCAGGCTGGTCTCGAACACCTGACATCGTGATCCACCTGCCTTGGCCTCCCAAAGTGACGGGATTATAGGCGTGAGCCACTGCGCCCAGCCTGCTTCTGTTGTCTTAATCAGAAGCAGGCTCTTGGCAGGTTATCAGCCACGAGTGAGGGAGTCAGAGGGAAGATGGGAGATTTGAGGAGAAAGGGTAATGATGAAGTAGCAATTTAAAGTATTGGGAAAATGTGTGTACTGAAGACTTTTGGAAGAATTTAGGGCCACTCCAGTGCCCATTTGAAATGTATGGTCATGAGTTAAATAAACCTGGCATTATTCAGCCACTTGGGTGCCTGCATGGATAGGTGGAGAGTTGGGTTTGAATAAGGTGCGGTGTCACTGAGAGTAGGTGGGGCCAGAGAGTTCTGCTGAGCGCAGAGAGAAGCTATGGACAACAGACAGGGAACAAAGGGTCAGGCCACTGGGTGCAAGTCTGCTGCATGAAGTTCCTGGAGCCAGTTAGCTGGAAGGGGAGGGAGCACCCAGTGTCCAAGAATGGGTTGCTCAACACAAATTTGGGAGGGAGCACAGTTTCTGGGGGTGATAGAGCTAGAGTGTGGCCATGGAAACAGTAATGATGACAGAAGAGAGAGGTGAACCTGGGTGGAGGGAGGGCATAAAGAACCCAAGTCAGCATGGAAGCCAGGAAGTAAAGACAAAGGACAAAGATTGAAAGAGGACTGGAGGTCCTGAGGGAGCAAAGAAAAGGTTCCATAGGATTAACAGAGCAGAAAGCTGGAATAGGATGTTTTGGTTAAAGGCTAGAGTTTCACTCAAGATGGACAAATTGCTTACAGACTTCTGAGTGAAAACTGTTGAGCCGTATAATGATATGGCTGGACTTGCATAGGTTAGTGTTGTCAGTGGAGGTGGAGGCAATGTTTATTTAGCTCTGTAATCTAAAACACCGTTGTATTCTTTCTGATGGCTTAAGGTCGTTCATACAGGGATTTTCTAAGCCAGGGGTCCCCAATCTCTGGGCCACGAATGGCTACGGGTCCATGGTCTGTTAGGAACCAAGGCCATACAGCATGAGGTGAGTGGTGGGCAAGCCAGTGAAGCTTCATCTATTTATAGCCACTCCCCATCACTTGCATTACCTCCTGAGCTCCACCTCCTGTCAGAACAGCGGAGGCATTAGATTCTCATAGGAGCGTGAACCCTGTTGTAAACTGTGCATGCGAGGGATCTAGGTTGCCCGCTCCTTATGCGAATCTAGTGCCTGATGATCTGTTACTGTCTCCCAACACCTCCAGATGGGACCACCTAGTTGCAGGAAAACAAGCTCAGGCTCCCACTGATTCTACATGATGGTAAGTTGTATAATTATTTCATTATATATTACAACGTAATAATAACAGAAATAAAGTGCACAATTTAAGCGTAATGCACTTGATTCGTCCCAAAACCATCACACCTGCCCCCAGTCTGTGAAAAAATTGTCGTCCACGAAACTGGTCCCTGCTGCCAAAAAGGTTGGGGACCACTGTTCTAAGCAAAGGCTTACTGGCTTACATTTTATTATGGAAAATTTCAAATGAACTCAAAAGTAGAGAAAAAAACAAAACGTACTCCTATGGGCCTGTCACCACAGGGGTTGAACCCAGGTTCATAAACCGTGAGGTTTTTGTTGTTCTTATTTTGTCCACCCTCTCTACTTTTTTGTTCACACGAGAAGCCAGTTTATTACTTGAGTTGGGTTTTGTTGAATGACCACAAGTCACATACTGGGTGCTGGCAGTCTTACCTTAACATACAGTCAGCATTTTTGAAAACGATGTAAATATATAATACAGTTGTCTATCTTTTAGTTTCCAAAGTTTGTTACTTCACATTTTGATTGACTGATAATTTATAAAATGTGTATGTGTGTGTGTGTGTGTGTGTGAGAGAGAGAGAGAGAAGGTCCTATGGTCACAGCTCTAGAAAATCATTATCCGTGTGTGTGTGTGTGTGTGTGAGAGAGAGAGAGAGAGAGAGAGAGAGAGACAGATAGTCCAGCATGTCTGTATTATCCTCATTATATAAAAAGAAAATAGATGCAAAGTAGTGTTACTTTGGTGATATGTTGGCCTGAAGTTCCAAGATTAAGTGGGAATACATTTTAAAGTTCCCTCTTTCCTGTTCTCTTCTCTTCGTTGAACTTCATTCATACAGCATCTGCCCTCCGTCTCACATCTCCTGTCTTTCTAAAGACATCACTGGCCCATCCCCACAACAAGCTGTCTCCATGCCAGCCCCAAGTGCCGCAAGACATTATCCTGTACCTCCCTGGCACTGGGCACTGCACCAGTGTGCCCTTCTGCACACCTCTTTCTTTACCAGCCTGGCAGTGGGATGTTAGTTGCTGGGTGGCGCTATTCTCTTCCTCAGTTGGTGGTGACAGCTGGGTCCCTGTGCCTCTGTAGTTCTTGCATGGAAGTCATAGCCTCGAGCAGAGCAGCACAGATGAGGCACTTGGCCTTCTGCTCAGTAGTCGGCATCTGCTGGCTAAACACTGTGGACATAGTCTGATGTCAAGGCTGAATGGCTGCTAATTCCTTTAGGAGTGTAACTGGATTTTTCTCTCCTGCCCAATCAAGGTGATTAGTCTTTATTTCATATCCAGCCTGTGTTGAATATAATCCAGTTCAGAGTCCACTTTGTGGAACATCGGTTGTAGCTCACCAACCTCTACCTCCACATAAATAGTTGACGTTCCTCTGATGCTCTGATCACCCCATTAGGGCTGCTGTGGCCGACTCCTGCAGCCTCGGCCCTACATTGGAGTGGTAGTCTCCCTTACATGCAGCGGGTTTGCCTCTTCTGCCACTAGAGTGAGGAACTTTTGGTCTGAGCAGCCCTCAAGGGAAACCAACTTCATTCTCCCAGCCTGTTAGTCCTGTACCCCCATCTTCAGGTTCCCCTTTCTTATGCTGTGGCCCAGAGCATGTATTCTCTCAGGATACGGTTTCCTTGTATTTAAGACTTAGTTTTTGACTTTCTTGAATCTCAGCATCAGTTCTTTATAAGCTGGTTGCCCTCAGTTTTAATTGTACTGAGATTTAGTACTGATTCAGTATTCTGTGGTATCACAAACTACAGGGAGAGAGGAAAGGCTCCTTTTCATGGAAGGTGAGGATTTGAGGTAGATGGGCTAAATTTTAAGCTTTCATTTTCTCGGTTTTCAGCTGCACTGTCATTTTGCTGTTTGAGTTCTCCTCCAGTGTGGGTCGAGCGCACAGGATGCTGGGGGCATTCCTGAGCTCGCAGGTGCAGGCTCTTAGTTTGTCCTTGGCAGTGACAGGCTTCCTCCTCAGGTCAGAAAGAGGGGCTTGCAGTCACGTGGGATGTGCTCTTGAAACCCCTGGTAGGACGTTGATTATGAGACATGAGGGGGAGTCTGGAGTGAGAGACAGTCTTGGGAACGTGGTGCATTCAGCATCTGTGACCTCTGTGGGGTTCCATAACCTGTATCTGCCTCTGGATTTATAGTCGCCTCTATCTGTGTGGAAGAGTTGGGTGGGGGCTGTGATAGGCGAGTCTGTACTGGAGATCCTTTCTGTGTGTTGGCCTTTCTGTTCTTTGGTTGGTCACATGGAAAATTTGCCAGAGTTTCTTTTATCTTTCTTTTTCCTACAAAATGCAGCTTACCCCTCTCATCCCCCCACTGTGCAGTGAGACTTACAGACAGGTCCAAGGACTTTATCTGGAAGGAATGGCAGTGCCTGATTCCTGAAGAACTCCAGTGGGAGGTCATGTCAGACTCCCCTGTCAGGGACCTTGGTGTTGAACTATGGCCCTTCTGAGCAGAGTTGGACTCTGCTGAGGCTAGGCTGGAGGAATGCTCTGTGGCAGCTTGATTCCTGGAGGGGGTGCTGGAAGACACCCCTGCTGGGGTTAGCTTGCGGGGGAAAGAGCAGAGCACAGTGCTGCTTCCTTTGTCCTCTGCTTGTCCCTGCCGCCACTGCCTTCTCCTGCTGTCCAGAGACCTCTTCCTGTGCGCATTCTCCTGTGCTCAGGATTGACTGGGGAAATGAGGGCTGTTTCGGGGATTATATTCATTTCAGTCACAGTTGCCCGTCTATGCGGTGGTCCTGGGATTAGTTTGCCATTGCCAGAAGAGCAGGAAAGGAATATCTTCTCAGCATTCACACATTTTTTTTTAATCATGAAGATTTCAACCATACATAATATTTTACAATAGAATATTTTAGAGTAGAATATTTTAGTCATTTATCTCTCACCTGGATTCAATGGTTGCAGTGATTTTTACCACATTTGCTTTGCCTGCTCTTTTTTACTTTCCCTTTTTTTTTTTTTTGGTTTGCTGAAGCATTTTAAATCACACATATCAGATGACATGTCCCGTCATTCCTGTTCTTCACTGTGCATCTCTAAGGCTGTAGACATTGGTTTACATAGCTACAATGACATGATCACATAGTTAACAGCATACAGTGTAATCTCATACCCCTAATCACATTTCCTTGACTGTCCCCTTTTAGCAGCTGGTTTGCTTCAGATTCCAAAGGAGGTCCTCCGATTATATCTGATTGTTATGTCTCAAGTCTCTTTCATTTAGAGCAACTCCTCCCTCCTTACCATCTTTTTTTTTTTTTTCCCC
>NW_012103587.1:705187-707615 GCF_000951045.1 Mandrillus leucophaeus
AGACACCCATGCATGTTCTCTTTGTATGGAACATATTAAAAGCGTTATTTTAAGAAAACCTATTGATTTCATTTAGTTAATTTTAAAGTATCACTGCATATAGAATAAAAGAAATGAAAAGATTGCTAAAACATAGTCCTAAACCTTAAAAGATTTCAGAGTGAATATTTTGAGATTTATTTTCTTCTTTTATCTCCTCCTTATTCTGTTTGTTGTGTATTTTGTCCTCTGGAGGCTATCAAAAGACTGGAAATAAGGCACTAAGAAATGTACCTTTATCTGCCCCACCAGAATGAAGCAGGACATGTGTGTGGGTGCCAGAGGGTGTCCTGAAGTACTCTATAGATTCTCAGAAAATATTCGTTGAACCCCTCTCATTGCCAGGTTGTAACAGAGAGCAACGCACACAGTTCCTTCTTCATGGCACTTACATCCTAGTACAGGAGACAGGTTAAAAATCAGGGAACAAATACGGTAATTACAAGTCATGTGGGCTTTAAAGGAATTAAAGGAGATGAAAACAGAGTCTAGCTGGGGCCTATTTAGGTAGGGGAGGGCAGCTGACCCACAAAACTCTGCACAAAGTAGGGGAGGGAGTGGTTTAAGTGCGGGGAACAGCATGTACAAAGGCCCCGAGGCAGGAAACGCTTGGGGTGTTTGAGAGCTGAAAAAGAAAGCCAGAGGCAAGAAGCATGGAGTGAAGTGGGGAGAGGGGCAGGTCAGGTGTTTGAGTTAAGGATTGGGATTTTATTTTAAGTACATCAGGAAATCATTGAAGACAAGTAGGAGAATGACATTTGATACCAACACATCATGTACTTACTCTTTCTGTAGATTAGAAGGCAAGTCACATATGATGTTTTATCTCCAAAAGCAGCAATGTTGTACCTTCTGAAGTTCAAAGTGGAGATCATTTTCATTGTTGTTCCTTTGTACAGGACAGCTGGTTTTCATACTCACATGTAGGTCTTTTGAGGATTTCTTTTCTCTTTCAATAACGTTCCCCTTGATGTTGCTCAGATAATTACAATGAGTGGTTGTAACTGGATTATTTACTTGAGCTGTAAACAGGAGCATGATATCTACAAATTCTCTCCTTCAGACCTGCAAATCCAAGAGACACATCTCTGGAAGATAAGCGAGCTTCTTCCTCAAGACCAAAAAAGGTTTGTGTTACTGCTGTCACATTTATATAAAATTAATTTTGGAATCAATAGCAGTTTTCCGGATAGAAGCATTTTCAATTTATTTATTTACATTTCTATTACAGGAGATGGCATGATACCCATGTAGGGAATTCCCCAAAGCAAGACTTGCCATACCTGGACCCTGAGGAGCCTGCTTGCTGGAGAGGCTTTTGTGTCTGATGTGCAGGAGGCAGAATGCCAAACTGACTCTTCAAGGGGCGACTGCAGGGGCTCGAGACCAGCCAGCAGTATCTCATCCTTCGATACAGGGGATATACTGTACAGTCCTTTTTCTAGAAGTGAGAAGTACAACATTACTCTACAAGAGGAAGATTCTAGGGGCTCAAAAACAAAAAGGTTTGCACCTTGAGAGCCCTTTGGAATGTTGACAACTCAGGATCTAAAACAAAGTTCTATGTTAATGAGTTACAGAATACACGTGGAAGTCAATGTCACTTTATAATCAATAATAATACTGAGTGAGGAACACTATGCAGGAAGAAACCTTCCATAGAAAGACAGGCAGGGAAAAGCTTAGGCTGATCTTAAACTTACCTAATAGAGCAAGCCTGAGATAGACTGCCAAAATGGCCAAATAAGAGACTCTATGAAATAACAGTCTTGTAACTGTAGTAATTGTAAGGAAATTTTCTCCTCCAAATCACGATACCAAATAGGAAAAATGATCTACAAGTGCCCCATGTGTAGGGAATTTTTCTCTGAGAGAGCAGATCTTTTTATGCATCAGAAAATTCACACAGCTGAGAAGCCCCATAAATGTGACAAGTGTGATAAGGGTTTCTTTCATATATCAGAACTTCATATTCATTGGAGAGACCATACAGGAGAGAAGGTCTATAAATGTGATGATTGTGGTAAGGATTTTAGCACTACAACAAAACTTAATAGACATAAGAAAATCCACACAGTGGAGAAGCCCTATAAATGTTATGAGTGTGGCAAAGCCTTCAATTGGAGCTCCCATCTTCAAATTCATATGAGAGTTCATACAGGTGAGAAACCTTATGTCTGTAGTGAGTGTGGAAGGGGCTTTAGTAATAGTTCAAACCTTTGCATGCATCAGAGAGTCCACACCGGAGAGAAGCCCTTTAAATGTGAAGAGTGTGGGAAGGCCTTCAGGCACACCTCCAGCCTCTGCATGCATCAAAGAGTCCACACAGGAGAGAAACCCTATAAATGTTATGAGTGTGGGAAGGCCTTCAGTCAGAGTTCGAGCCTCT
>NW_012103587.1:709516-712902 GCF_000951045.1 Mandrillus leucophaeus
GGGGGGGGGGCAGTTGTCCTGTAGAGTGGCTCACCTTTTGATATTTTGCTACTTGTTTCCTAGTAGTTCCTCTGTCCCTGCAGTTCTTTCCATTAAAAATTAGCTCCAGAGGCTTGATTAGGTTTTGTTTCAGTCTTTTGGCAAGAATGTCTTCAGGGGGTGCTGGGTGCTTCCCATTGCACCACAGCAGGAGGCAGACGTGTCTGGTTGTTCCTCTTTGAGTCATGCTAAGATCGATCGATTCCTGGCTTCAGATGGTGACAACCTGATTCTGGCAATGCCAAGTCCCGGATCAGCCTTCCAGCCCCTTTTTTCACCCATTGCTTATCATGGTCTGAATCAGGTGTTTGATGAGGAGTATGCACATATTAGCTGGCTGCTTCTTTGTCTTGAAAGAGAGTTCATACAGGAAATAGGATAGATGCTTCTCTCCTTTTAATTACCAATTTTCAGGGTAAGAAGTTGGGCCCCTAGTTAATTCCAATTTTGTTTCAGTGCCTTGGGTCTCTCCATCTCTCTAAAACAGAGTCTAGCCAAGGCCTTTCCATCTCTCTGCCTGCCTGTCTCTTTCTTCCCCATTCCCTACAGTCATTATGAGCTCCTGGGGTTTGTATATTTAATGTGTCTCACTCGATTGCCTTTCTTATTCCTTTTGATGCTCAGTTGCATAATTGGCTCTGTGTTCCTTTGGCACAGCCCTCCTGCTTTCTGGCATAACAAGATGTCCCAAGATCATTTTGTAAGTGCTACTCTGGCTTTGAACCCAGCCATTCCTCCAAGGACCCCTTGCCTCATGGTGGGGAGAGGATTTAAGGGAAGGGGCTCTAGGTGTGCTCATTGCTGTCGCTTCTTATTGCTTCCAGGTCTTTTTGGTGATGGCTAAAAAGAAAAACAAAAAAGTGAATTCAAACTGATATCTCTAAGTCAAATTTTATATTCCATAATTTTTTCTTAACTTTGATTTTATACTTAAATCTAATTTTTCTTACATTGAATCTTGGCTAACAACTTTAACATAAACTACTTATTTGTATTAACCTACTTTAAAAGACACCAGTAACAGTTAAATTGTTGAAAGAAGTGTGATTTCTTTGCAGCTTATTTGTCAAAAGAATATGTTCTAGGCATGTACAATCAGTATACTGTGCTCAAAAGGCATTTGTGGCTATGTCACCAACATGATAGGTTTATTCTCTTTATTTTATTTTAATATTCATTTAATTTTATTTTTTGACTATAGAAGCATGTTTCCAGAGTCAGAACTATATAACAATATATTCAGAGAAGTCTTAACTGTAGTCTCTCCCATAAGTAATCATTAAATTAAATTCTGGATTATCTTTCACCATGCTTATTTATTTTTTTATTTAAGATAGGGTCTTACTCTGTTGCTGAGGCTGGAGTACAGTGGCACAATCTTGGCTCACTGTAGCCTTGAACTCCTAGGCGCAAGCCATCTTCCTGCCTCAGCCTCCTGAGTAGCTGCGACTACGGATGTGTGCCACCATGCCTGGCTAACTTTTTAATTTAACCTAATTTTTTTTGTAGAGACAGGGTCTCCCTATGTTGCCCAGGCTGGTCTCAAACTCCTGGCCTCAAGTGATCCTCCCACCTCGGCCTCCTGGCATGCTGGGATTACAGGCATGAGCCACTGTGCCAGGCCAGTGTTTATTTTATATATTACCTTCCTTTTTTGCAGAAGAGGTAGCATAGAACATATACTATTGTGTACCTTAGGTTTTTGTTTTTGTTTTTTTTTTTTAACAGTGTAACCTGGGTTCACTCCGTGTCAGTGCGCAGTGCCGTCCTCATTCCTTTTTGCCTTGTGAGGAGGTGCCATACTTGATTCAGCTAGCTCCCTATCGATGGCCTTGGGTTGCTTGCAGTTTCGCTGCCAAATAACTGCCTCAGTGAATAACCGGGTATATCAGTCATTTCCTATTTTTACCAATGTGTCTTTAGGATATATTCTAGAATTATTACTAGGACAAAGGATGGATGCAAACAATTTTTGTAGCTATATGACCATTTTTGCCAAAATTTTGGGTACCTAATTGAATTTTGTAATTATAACACTTTCACCTAGAAGCAGTCCAGTTTATTTTACCTTTTTAACATTACATCTCCTCAGACACCCATGCATGTTCTCTTTGTATGGAACATATTAAAAGCGTTATTTTAAGAAAACCTATTGATTTCATTTAGTTAATTTTAAAGTATCACTGCATATAGAATAAAAGAAATGAAAAGATTGCTAAAACATAGTCCTAAACCTTAAAAGATTTCAGAGTGAATATTTTGAGATTTATTTTCTTCTTTTATCTCCTCCTTATTCTGTTTGTTGTGTATTTTGTCCTCTGGAGGCTATCAAAAGACTGGAAATAAGGCACTAAGAAATGTACCTTTATCTGCCCCACCAGAATGAAGCAGGACATGTGTGTGGGTGCCAGAGGGTGTCCTGAAGTACTCTATAGATTCTCAGAAAATATTCGTTGAACCCCTCTCATTGCCAGGTTGTAACAGAGAGCAACGCACACAGTTCCTTCTTCATGGCACTTACATCCTAGTACAGGAGACAGGTTAAAAATCAGGGAACAAATACGGTAATTACAAGTCATGTGGGCTTTAAAGGAATTAAAGGAGATGAAAACAGAGTCTAGCTGGGGCCTATTTAGGTAGGGGAGGGCAGCTGACCCACAAAACTCTGCACAAAGTAGGGGAGGGAGTGGTTTAAGTGCGGGGAACAGCATGTACAAAGGCCCCGAGGCAGGAAACGCTTGGGGTGTTTGAGAGCTGAAAAAGAAAGCCAGAGGCAAGAAGCATGGAGTGAAGTGGGGAGAGGGGCAGGTCAGGTGTTTGAGTTAAGGATTGGGATTTTATTTTAAGTACATCAGGAAATCATTGAAGACAAGTAGGAGAATGACATTTGATACCAACACATCATGTACTTACTCTTTCTGTAGATTAGAAGGCAAGTCACATATGATGTTTTATCTCCAAAAGCAGCAATGTTGTACCTTCTGAAGTTCAAAGTGGAGATCATTTTCATTGTTGTTCCTTTGTACAGGACAGCTGGTTTTCATACTCACATGTAGGTCTTTTGAGGATTTCTTTTCTCTTTCAATAACGTTCCCCTTGATGTTGCTCAGATAATTACAATGAGTGGTTGTAACTGGATTATTTACTTGAGCTGTAAACAGGAGCATGATATCTACAAATTCTCTCCTTCAGACCTGCAAATCCAAGAGACACATCTCTGGAAGATAAGCGAGCTTCTTCCTCAAGACCAAAAAAGGTTTGTGTTACTGCTGTCACATTTATATAAAATTAATTTTGGAATCAATAGCAGTTTTCCGGATAGAAGCATTTTCAATTTATTTATTTAC
>NW_012103587.1:713962-735469 GCF_000951045.1 Mandrillus leucophaeus
AGTTCGAGCCTCTGCATCCACCAGAGAGTCCACACTGGAGAGAAACCCTATAGATGTTGTGGATGTGGGAAGGCCTTCAGTCAGAGTTCGAGCCTGTGCATCCACCAGAGAGTTCACACAGGAGAGAAACCTTTTAAATGTGATGAGTGTGGAAAGGCCTTCAGTCAGAGTACGAGCCTCTGCATCCACCAGAGAGTCCACACAAAGGAGAGAAACCATCTCAAAATATCAGTTATATAAAATGTTTTGCTAAGAGTTTAAAATCTTAAAACCCGTAAGTGCCACTAGGAAGGAAACCCTGTATATACCTACATTGACCCAAGAAATATTTACAGCAATCCCTAGCAGAACATTGTTTCTGAGGAGGCGCATGTGAGATTGATTTGTTGGTTCATGCCAAGTATGTTCCACAGCTTGACTTTGAATGTGGATCTCTGAGCGTCCGCCCAGCAGGATGGCTCTCGGGTCCCAGTCACAGATGTCGCTTCCTGGGATTCCAGCACGATGCCTCCATAGTTGAAAGACTACACAAAAAGCCACAATCATTGCCTGACCTCCTGAGTCACCTTCTATCTATGCTTTGCTTAAAAGCTATCCCAGATACTCCCCCTTGAGGAGTTCATGCCCTTCCTTCCTCTTGATTGGAACATACTGGCATTGCATTGGAAAACGGACAGCTCCCACTAAGATCACGTTCCGGTATTTCTGAGGTTACTTGATTTTGCCCCTACATATCTTTCCATATATCCTATTATTTCTGAACCCACTCTACCTATATGTCCTCAAAATCCCCATAAATATCCATCCCTTCCTAGATGGCATTAACTTTCATTTTAGATTTTAGGTGACTCAATACCCACTCACTTAGCCTGTCAGAAGAGTCATTGGCAGACATATATGTCCTTGAACCTTTTTTATTTGTGTGGATTCTGCTCATCACTGTCTCTGTTAGTCAGACTTATTTTCTAGTGGCTGCATCACATATTTTTCACTTGAATTTTTTTGGAAATAGCTGAATGTAAATAGCAGGGAGGAAGAAGCAAGCAAAGTGAGAGCTTTTCTTCATCCAGAATTGCCCTCTGGGCTCCTTTGGTAACAGATGGAGCTCCTTCCTAGCTAGGGAGACCGTACAAGAAGTGGATGGTAGGAGGAGTCACTAATGTTTCATCTCTATTTCTGTAATCTTGGGCAATAATGCATAGGAGTTCTCGATACCCCTTTATTGATTAGTGTGTATAAGTTCTTTTTTAGGCATGAACATCTTTATTAATCCATCATTCTTTTCTTCAACAAATATGTATTGAACACCTCCTATATGCCAGGCACTGTGCTAGGTGCTGGGAATACCACTGATGAGACAGACAAGGTCCCTACTCTTGTGGAGTTTACTTCTGGTGGAGGAGACAGATGATAAGTAAACAAATAAATAATGTAGTTTGAGATAGTGATTAAGTGCTATGAAGAAAATAAACTAGGGTGATGATTTAGTGGTGGGGTGGGGTGGGGGTGGGGTGACATTAGCTAGCGGTCAGGGAGGCCTTTCCGCGGTGGGGCGTTGAGCTCAGGCCGGAGGAGAAGCAGCACTCGCTGGCAGAGCGCACAGGCTGCTGTGGGGGATGAGCCGGTGCGTTTAAGGAACAGGCCAGCACTGGCATTCGCGAGCGGTGGGGAGGGGGAGAGATGATGAGGTGCTCAGTATCCTGACTTTCATAGGCCTTTTTTTGTTTGTTTTAATTTTTGCTAGATTGATATTAAAAACTCATGTGGAGGAACTCAAGGAATGTTTAGAAGACCAAAAGTCCCCAATGACAGGAACAAAAAGCAACAAATTTTTAACTTTGTTTCTCTTCTCATTCCTGTTTTCATTGATTTCCCACATGTAGTCCTTTTGCTCAGGAAGTCTTTGGGGAAATTAAGGATCTTTGAAGCTCTGAAATAGGTGATCAGGTTAGTGGTGTCTGTCAGCTGTCTAAGAGGTTGGAAAGTGAACTACTCAAAATAGTCACGAAAATACTGAAAGTTTGATTTTTCTCTCCATATTTGAATTAATTTTTTCTGTTTGACTGGAAGGGGTTTTTGTATAACTAAAACCTCAGTGCATAAAGGAGATTTAAAAGGAGCACATGATTTAGTGGGTGGGCCACGAAACTAGAGATGGGATTTGGGGGTAAATTTGTCAGTATCTGGATTTTAATCCAGACATCTCTGCTAACAAGCCTTTGGTAAGTCACTTCACATACTTTTCCTCCTTTTTACAAAGAGAGGGCTGGCTTAGTTATTTGCTAAAGCCCCTTCCAGGCCTGAATTCCACAAGTACGATTTACTGTAGTGTCTTATCACTCTTTCATGTCACGATAGTGTGGAGCATTAGAGAAAAGCCTAGACTTTTAGTTGATAGAGAGCCAGTTGAAATATCATTGATAGAATTTTAGTTTTAGGAAAAATTGGTTTGATTTCTAGCTTTATTACTATTAGGTATGTGAGCTTGGGCAAATCGCTTAATCTTTGAGTCTAGTTTTCTCTCAAAATGAGAACATTAGGCTAAATGATTTCCGAGTTTCCAGCTAGTCCTAGAGTTCTATATTTCTACATAGTTGAATTATTTTATCATGCTGTTGCTGGGGAATATGACTAACCCTTTTGAAGCTACTAATTTTGTGTCGAGCTTTAAAGTCCATAATTGTTATCTTCAGAAAATATTATTTGACCTACAGTATGTCCAAATCAATTTAATAAAATCGCTTTATAACAGGGTTCTGTGCTTGACATGTAGTTGTGTGAATTCAGTGGTCGTGTGTGGGGTATGGGTATGGGTGTGTGGTGGGGAATTGGCTTGCACATTAAGCCCAGGGTGACCATGTAATTTATTGTCCAAACTAAGTACTTGAGAGCGAAGGGAGCGGGTGCTGTTGATACTCACATCTGGACAACAAGCCTAGAATGGGCCTTTCTCAGGTACGCCAAGGTGTGAGGACACCCTGGTCAGAGGTCACAGCCACGCAGGTAATAAATGACTCAGGTCAGGAATAATCCAACTGGAGAGAGCACAGTCCACTGAGAGGATTGCCTCAGCTCGGCTGCGGCTCTGTGTTCACGGCGGAATACAGGCCCACAGCGCTTCTAAGGAAACACCAACCTCGATTTTCATACACAATTTAATCTTAAAATGTTGGCAACTAACTCCTTTTCCTTGGGTGACCCATTTTGGTGCTTTCTGTGATCTTCCTGGTGCCCCTAGGCAGTTCCTCCAAGCCCTGCTCTGGCCCCTGCTGACTGCAGCCCACGCCCAGGAAGGCACGAAGTGCTGTCAGCTGAAGCGGAGGGGGCGCAAGTTCTGTGCCGCAGTCAGCAGTCTGACTGGCTGTGGCATCTACTAGCTTTGAGAGACAAGTCTGCATTGCGGTTCCATCACTGGGGTGGGAGCAACCCAAACTAGACCTTCTGATGGGGGTTGGGGGTGGGAGCAGGGGTAGGTCATCTGTGATGGAGTCACTCTTGGTGCCTGCTAGGATTTAAGGTGTGAGCCAAGATAAGTCCAGAATGCACGGTTTCTAACTTGGAAACCTGAATAAACGGCAGATTGCCTCTCTCAGATAGGAAGAACTCTTTGCATCAGAGCCCAACATTTCAGATAGTCTACTACATGAGAACGTGGACTTGGTTCATCAGGCCATCTCAGAAATTGAAGAGGGATTTGTGTTGTGTGAGCGTGGACATGATGCCTTCCAAGGGACCTTCCAGCTCTTAGCTCTGGTCTTAAGATTTTTGATTTATTTATCAGTCTTTATACAATGTACTGATATTCTCAGAAATTTGAAAAACTAGGTGAATGGAAAGCAAATATCAGAAGCAGATGGAAAACATACTCTGGTACTAGGAAAAGATGAGAAAGGTGGATACTACTACAGGCAAGAGCCATATATAAATAACAAAGCTGAGTAAAGATCTATAGATTAGGAAAAGAGGAAAAATGAAGATGATACAGCACTTGCTCTGACCATACTCATTTTCTTAATTTTTCTAAACCTCAAGTTTCTCATCTCTAAAATTGTTTTGAAAATACCTAATTCATGGAAACATTGGGAGATGTAAATAAACATGTAAAGTGTCTAGCATTTAGTGATATAACGAATTCCTATTCCCAGTTGCCTATTAAGGAAGAAAGGTCATGTTACTTGGAATCCTTTTTGTTTTGCTGAGCACTGTGGTGGGTTTGGGCATCTAACACTGGGGTAGGACCTGGAGAGGGCTGAATTGCTCCACACGATAAGAGAGAGAACTTGAATCTCCCGGGGTAGTCGGAGGTAAGAAAACAAAGGGTAGACTTGGAGTGGGAGTGGGAGAGGGTACCAGGGAACTAGTGGAGTAGGATGGTCTGGAGTTCTGAGCTCTTATGTAGGAAAACTTCGTGACCACAAGTCTTTCCCTAAGGTTAGGGGTGTTTGGCATGGTGGATTTCATATGGAAACTGGTGGAAGGGCTGAGTGCTGTGTCCAGGGTGAAATGAGGCAACACATAAGTACCACACATAAATGTAGGATCCAGAAGAGGGTGCCCCTGAGAACAAGCGCCGAGGAATATGCAGAAGATGCAGAAATCTTCAGGGTAGCTAAAAGATTCTACAAGCCATGGAATTAATGGAGTTTTGAGTCAAGTTTACCCAAACCCCTAAGGGGCAGGGAGGCCTGGGATATCTTTATTTCCACTCTTAATGTACATGAAGTAGAATAACTATAACCGTAAGTAAGTTGAAACTTAAGAATTACTTTTTTACCATTCTCATTTAACGTATTACAAAACACATGAACAAATCCAGAGATCCCAAGGCCGTGTGTTTGTTTATGCCAGTAAGAACTTGGCATAAGTATCAGTGGAAAATGACACTTACACCAAAGCGATTTTATTGTCCAGATTTAGGCATATGTAAATAAACTACATTTCTAGAGTAAAGTAGCACATATAGATGATGTGTATTTTTAGGTGAATGTATGCATTTTATAGACTCTCTACCTTCCTAAATGCTGCGTCTAAATATGGCTTCACTGAGAGACCAACTTTCCCTCCCCTTCTTAATTCTTTGCTGGCCCTGATCCAGGTCTTCTCTGCATCATGAATTATGGTGGGGGTGTTTTGTTTACAGAATTTTAAAACCTAGGACCTGCAGACGGCTTTTGGGGCGGTCTAGAACCTTCTTAAGTTATGTGCAGAATTTTGTGTACGTGTAGGTGTATGCATTTTTCTAGGAAAGGAGGCTTATGTTTGTGACTTCAAGAGATAAAGAACACTGGCTGGCATATGGTTACTCGTGCGGGGATCTTAGGAGGCAAAAGTGGTGCTTAAGAGTTCCAGTCAGTGGAATGGATAGGAAACGATGGGTATAATAAACGGAGGGAAAAAGAACACAGCACTGTGTTGTGAAGAAAGAGGGAAAAGGACGTTGGCATAAAATAGAAGGATACGTGTGAGTGTGTCGTTACGCTGGGCCCAGTGGGTAGGCTGTGTGGCAGTTTCAGTGTCACATGCTTAAGAGAACAGTTCTGTGAACAGTGTATTAAAAGAGTATAGGTGAGGACAGCTGGGTATTCAGAGGGGACTGGCTGGACATGGAAGGAATTGACTACCTGAATGGAAAGCACTAGATCTCAACTGAGTCTGTCTTGGTTACAGAGGAGGCAGTTCTCGCTGTAAAATGGGTGAGGGCCCCAGTACTGCTGTGGGTTGTATTTAGGTTCTCAAATAAACCTATTCATATTGCTCGGTGCTGTGTTCTCTCATGTCTAATTTCTATGTCCTACCTCACTTGCCTGGCATCTCTGACTGTTTAAGTTAGTCCTCTTTAGTCTTCATCCTGTCTGTCCCCAAAATGTCTTTTTTTTTTTTTCACCCCTGGTATTCTTCCATCCCTGTGCACCCCCCGCTTCCCTTTCTGAGATAAGGTCAAGACCCACAGGGACTTAGTCTCAAGGGTAAGTCCTGTTTCTACAGTCTTTGGAGGATGACGGGAGAGTGTGGTAGAGCAGCAAGTCCTACTTCCTGGAGCTGTTGTCACGTTGTTATAGTTGAAACAGGCAGTATCTGGAAAGAACTGAATCCTCTGTGTTTTGCTTGCCTCACTTGATCCAGTAAACATCAGGAGAAGAAATAAAAAAACAGGAAAGGATAAGATGGTGGGAGTAAGTTGAAGTATATTGTTAATCATAGTAAATGTGAACTGGTTAAATTCTGCTACTTACAGACATTTTCAAGTTGATTTGTGAATGTCATCACAAACGTGTATATGATGGTTATGGGAGCCCACCTAAAAATAAAGGGGTGACCCAAAAGGCTGAGAGTGAAGGGGTGGAAAAAGATCAGGAAATGCTGAAAGAAAGCAACTGGTGGTAGTATTGTCAGTTTATGAAACGAATAATTTGTCAAGATAAATAGATAAATACTTTCATTGGCTCACAACATAGCTTTGAAAGATAGAACATGGTAAGAAATTAAGTAATTCCCAGTCACAACAAGATATGTCAACCCTCATCCATCAGAATTTGAAAATCAACTAGACAAAGAAGGATCTGGCTATTTAACTAGCACTATTACCAAACTTGATGTGTCCACTGTGTGTGAACTTTGTGCAGCAGATCCTCTTGGAATGGTCATGAAAATTAACCATGCTTTGTGCCAGAAAGAAAATCTCACCAGATTCCAAAATGTAGAAATCCCACAGGTCATATTCTCCGACTATAATGTAATAAAAATTTAAGTCACTGAGAAAGAGCCAAAAGTCCTGTCCGTTTCATCCCAGGTTACAAATAAAGAGGAAATCAAGTGTAGTGGAGATGAGTGGCAGAGATGGCACTGTGGGGCACATCTTGTGGATGGGTCTGAAATGAAAAACTTTCATAGCCTTCAATTCATTTATGAGATAAGGAATGTGAAACTAAGCAGTCAAACAAGCTGGAAAAAATACTGCAGGATTTTAAAATTTTACCAAATGACTTTTGAGCCTTCATCAAGATCATCATATGCTCCTGTTCCTTTCACTTGTTAATGTACTGAGTCATTTTGAAATACTAGGATAACGCCTTTTATGGTCATTTGGTGGATTTTTGAAAATTTGCGCGTGTGTAACCTTAAGAGAGATTCCTTAGTTATGAATTCATTTAATCAGGGATTTAAAAGCTTTCTATCCTCCTTATTCTGGAATAAATTAAATAGCACAGATTAATATCTGTGCCCCTGGACTACGTGGGCGGTATTGATAAAAGAAAAAATCTGTGTCCCACTTCACTTGCCTGGAGTATAAACTAAGGTAACATCTCATATTATTGTTTAAATCAACCGTCTGATCCTTGAAAGTGATAGAACTCATCCAAAATGACTCAGATCCGTGAGGGTGCAGCTTAGAAGCTTTGACAGTGTTTTTACTCTTTTCAAAACTAATAGGTCAATTTAGATCCCCCCCCCTTTTTTTGATAATTTATAGTTATCTAGGAAAAAACCTACCTTTTTTGGGGACCTTCAGATATATTTTAGAGATGTATATAACTCTAAATTCTTAAATCTCATTGGCATTTTGATAAAATCTTTTCTTACACCTCCCATCGTATGTTTATATTTTCCGTTTTTTTCTTTATTGAACTTGCCACCCTCTTTAGTTCCACTCCCCCAAAGAACCAGACATTGGCTTTGTTGATCACTTCTGCTGGGGTATTTTCCTGTCTTATTTATTACTTTCTTTTATTATCACTAATCATATCCTCTTCCCTTCCTTAATTTAGCTTGTTATCCTTTTTCTAAAACTTTTTTTTTTTAGTTGCTAGAATCCCATGAATTAATCCCAGTAGGCTTTATTTTCAATTATCTAGTTCAGGGGTCAGCAAACTATGGCCCAAGGGCCAAATCTAGCTCATCTCCTGTTTTTGTATAGCCCCCAAGCTAAAAATGTGTGTGTTTCTAAATGGTTTTTAACACATTGATATTTTCTGAATACGAAAACTTAATGAAATCCACGTTGTGTCCATAAATAAAGTTTTATGGGAATACAACCACGTTGATCCATTCCTGGCTTGTCTGCGGCTGCTTTGATGCTGCAACAGCAGAGTAGCAGAGTTGCAACAGAGATTGAATGGCCCCCAAAGCCTAAAATATTCTTTCTGACTTTTTACCAAAAAAATTTCCCCATCTCTGGTCTAAGTCACTTGTGCCAACCGCCTGGAAGTTTCCAGAGAAGGAAAGGAGGGAGGCTGGTGCTTCTAGACAAAGTGCAAAGAAGGGTTTACTGAGATTGGGAAGAGGTAGGCTCCATGAATGCTGGGGACTGAGTGCCTTATATGAGATACTTCAGAAGTGGGAGAGCCAGGATGGGTCCTGGCTGCTGAGGACCCAGTGCTGTGCCCTTGGGAACAAATAGCCACATGCAAGCCTGACCTGGAGGAAGGAGGGCCCTCCTGGCTGGCTACTAGCATCTGTGTAAATGACACTGGCTTCCACACAGGCTGCTCAGCACCACCAGCACAGGGCAGGACAGAGGCATCTCTCCTAGTCAGTCTTGGTACCACCCAGGAAGCCCATTCTGTGAGAGCAGACTTGGGCGGGATTTGATTCCGTTTAAACAAATAAATGAGACTTTTTTATGCATTAAAGATTGTAAATAGATGGATACCATTAAACTTCATTGTATTATTCAGATTCTTTGTATTGCATTTACTATTTTCCTACTTGATCTTGGAAGTGTTTGAGGGAACTCTCTTCCATATGCTTCTGGTTTAATTTTCTCTGTATTTCTAATTCTGTGCTGTTCATTTTATAAATATGCATGATTTTGTTTCAGTTAGGCTTTTTCTTTTTTTTTTTTGAGATGGAGTCTTGCACTGTAGCCCAAGCTGGAGTGCAGTGGTGCAATCTCGGCTCACTGCAAGCTCTGCCTCCTGGGTTCAAACCATTCTCCTGCCTCAGTCTCCCAAGTAGCTGGAACTACAGGCACCCGCCACCATGCCCGGCTAATTTTTTGTGTTTTTAGTAGAGATGTGGTTTCACCGTATTGGCTAGGCTGGTCTCGAACTCATGACCTTGTGATTCATCTGCCTCGGCCTCCCAAAATGCTGGGATTATAGGCGTGAGCCACCGTGCCCGGCCTCAGTTGGGCTTTTTATGTGTGTAAAATACCAGGTTCATCCTGTTCAATGGTGTTTGCTTGAGTTCTACATTGATATTCCTACCTTCACTCAATTTTGTTGTGTTTGACTCAGATATGTTTATCTCTTAAAATTATCTTTTTGTAATTTTGTATTTGGGGAAAAGTATGACATGCACACATCAGAAAATTCAGAGAAGAGTTTAGCCTGACTCTCATTCTTGATTCCCAGGTTCCCTGCCCCAGAGCAGCCACTTTCCAGTGTGGCTTTCCTGAGATGGTTCCTGTATATGCTAACGGAGGTGTGCACGCACATCTTGCTGTTTCCCGAGGACATGATTGCATTCTGTGCATGTGCTGTTGCAATGTCATTAATTTTCAGTGAGCAGTGCTCCTAGTGACTGTTAGCCACCAATGTTTGCATTTTCTTTTGATGACTCCATTACTTCCTGACATATGGAAGGCCTCAGTATATGTCACTAGGCCTCTGTTGATGGAAGTTCCCTTGTATTTTCTTCTACTACTTCTAGGCTTTTGTTTTTTACATTTACATCCTTGATCCATCTGCAATCTTTTTGTTTTTTTCTGTAAGGAATATGGTAGACTCAAATTTTTTAAATTTCCCTGGCTGCTTAGTCAGTTACTACTCTGTGACTACTTACTAAATCTTTTCTCCACGGATTTGAAATGCCAACTATATTGCAAGTAAAATTCTTATTTGGATCTATTTCTGTTCCAGCCAAATCCCAACTTTTAATTACTGGGGTTTTTTTGTTTTGTTTTGTTTTTGTTTTCTTGAGACAGAGTCTTGCTCTATTGCCCAAGCTGGAGTGCAGTGGCGCAATCTTGGCTCACTGCAAGCTCCGCCTCCTGAGTTCAAACCATTCTCCTGCCTCAGCCTCCCGAGTAGCTGGGACTACAGGCGCACACCACCATGCCTGGCTAATTTTTTGTATTTTTAGTACAAAAAATGGGTTTCACCATGTTAGCCAGGATGGTCTCGATCTGACCTCGTGATCTGCCCACCTCGGCGTCCCAAAGTGCTGGGATTACAGGCGTGAGCCACTGCACCTGGCCAATTACTGGGTTTTTATTCTTTAATATTTGCACAGCCATGCCCTTTATTACTTTTTTCCCCAGATTTCCCCCATCTATTCTGAAATGTTTGATCCTTTCCCTTTAAACTTGATTGCATTTTGTCTTAGCTATGTATTTTGTAAACAACACAGGATAAATTTTTTTTGACTGAATGTTCATTCCTTCTCTTAATAAGGACACTCAACGCATTATCCTTTTTTGTGATATATACTAATTTATTTTATTTTATTTTTTTGAGATGGAGTTTCGCTCTTGTCACCCAGGCTGGAGTGCAATGGCATGATCTTGGCTCACTGCAACCTCTGCCTCCCAGGTTCAAGCCATTCTCCTGCCTCAGCCTCTTGAGTAGCTGGGATTACAGGTGTGTGCCACCACACCTGGCTAACTTTTGTGTTTTTAGTAGGGACGGGGTTTCACCATGTTGGCCAGACTGGTCTCAAACTCCTGACCTCAGGTGATCCACCACCTTGGCCTCCCAAATTCCTTGGCTGGGATTATAGACGTGAGCCACCGTGCCTGGCCAATATATACTAATTGTTGAATGAGTTATACTATTGCCAGTTGAAAATACAAAAACAAAAACAAACAGAAAAAAAACTATGTTTGTATTTTTATAATTTAAGTAAAATAAGTACAAACCTTAATTCCTCAGGGATGGGAACACCTTATTTTGGAGGAGGGGACAGGGTGTTTCCATTTCTTAGAGTCACCACTGGAGTAGACTCTGCTGCCCTTACTCCATAGACACTGCAGACTCAGGCTGTGTGTTGGGGGGTGTCCTTTATTGATGGTTTATAGCAACAGGAGGGTTCCGTCTGTGTGCAGCAACTGCATGTTGAATGGTAGAACTTCTGTTCTTGCAGTCTCTGGCCATTCCTGTCCCTGAGGAGTCCCACAGCTGCCCTCACACCAGGCCATAACCTCCCACGATGCTGTTGGACCTCTCTTTACCTTTTTTGGGGAGGGTGGCGACAGGATCTTGCTCTGTCACCCAGGTTGGAGTGCAGTGGTGCTGTCATAGCTCACTACAGTCTCAGCCTCTGGGTTCAAGTAATCCTCCCGCCTTAGCCTCCTGAGTAGCTGGGACTATAGGCACGTGCCACCACACCCAGCTAATTTTTAAATTTTCTGTAGAGATGGAGGTAGCGGGGGAGGTCTTGCTTTCTTGCTCAGTCTGATTTCGAACTCCCAGCCTCCAGCCAGTCTCCTGCCTCGGCCTCCCAAAGTGCTGGGATTACAGGCGTGAGCCACCACACTCGGCTTCTCTCTCCTTCCTAACCTGCCTGCTTACTCTAAAACCCCCAATTCCTGCCATGTCATATAGAGAACAATCTAGCAATGGCCCTTTCTTCTTCATACCATCTTTGGCTGCACCCACTGTGACCTACGCTGATAACCACACACATTGCAACGTGGTTCTCAACCATGACAGAACCTGGGAAAGACTCGGAGGCCTGCTAGTGAAGTTTAACCTGTTTTTACTTCCTGACTACATAGATGTAAATAACAGGATGCATGGCTGAAGAGTTAACATGTGGTTTTTCCTTTCTCCTTCTTCAAGACAGCTGGAGGCCAGGCTCCCTGGTTATCCTTAGCTGGGTGTGGCACTGCTAGGCCCTGCAGGAAGCGAGAGGGCCTCGTATCCCTAGGCCCAAGGAGTCACCTTTAGCTGGGGTTGCCAGATAAAATGCAGAATGCCTAGTTAAATTTGAATTTTAGATACGTTGAAAAATATTTCTTGTGAATCTGAAATATACTTTTAACTGGCTGTCCTGTTTTTATTGGCTAAGTCTGGCAGGTCTGCCCTCAGGGAGGCTGGCAAAGGACGCTAGTATTCCGGAAAGGGGTGGTGCAGGACAGTGTGGGCTGGGTGGAGACCCCTCTTGGGCTGGGATGTGGATGTAGAGAGGCCTTTCTTGTTCCTGCAGTAAAGAGAGAAGCTGCACGCCCCTGAAGGTATGCTCCCAGGAGAGACAGAAGGGAAGAAGGTTCCAGGTTCACAAGAATGAGTCAGGTCCTGGGTATCTGGGCCTTGAGGAGTGGCTGTGTGGCCAGGGCACCAAGCCAGGGGCCCCAGGCCGTGTGGTCCTCCTCCCTCGGGACCACAGAGGAAACTAGATCAACTTAGGTCACTGAGCTGCACAAGGTGGAACCCCTTGTCAGCAGCGCTCCCCCAGTGACAATGGAGCAGAGACAGCGGTGGACCCATGAGACCACCTGCGAGACTCCAGGGAACCCGTTTTCTGGAATTTTCCAAGTTGTTTTGGAATAATTCAGAAGGGGAAGAGGAGGCAACCCTGAGAGGAAGCTACAGGACCACCTTCCCCATGGCTGCGCAGATGGACGTGGGTTGGAGAGGAGCTGCTCACGCTCCGAGCTCATCTGGATTTACTGATTTACCCCACACACGGTCACCCATCTGCTGTGCACCAGCACCCCGCAAGGGCTGCACGGACGAGAACAAACACGGCCTTGCCTGCGTGGAGGTCACACTCTGCAGGGTGGAGGCCCCTCTCATCTGCAGGGCCCCTTTTGTCATGTTGTCACAGTGGTGGGGGAACCCACTGTGGGTGTGATATGCTTACGGGCAGCTCTGGCTTTCTAAACATTTTAGCTCCGTGGCTGTGCTAAAAGCCATATTCAGTCCCTATTTTTCTTCTTATTTATTTTGATTGACAAAAATTGTATATATTTATGTACAAGGTGATGTTTTGAAGTACGTATGCATTGTGGGATCCCCACAGGATCTCACCCTCGTACAGAGCAGAGCAAGCCTCCTTGACAAAGGGAAGGCAGCAGTGAAGGGTCAGAGGTGCCAATGAGGTGGAGAGGAAGGGGAGGCGCTTGCTGGGGAGTGGCACGGGCAGAGGCCTGGGTTGGAGGGGCTTGCCAGACAGAAAGAAGGACCTTGAGACAGGGCGGGGAAGGAGGCAGAGTGTGGGGGACGGGAACTTGGAGAAGCAGGGAGGGGATGGCCCTTCAGGGCCTTGGTTAGGGTTTCAGTCTCATCCGAGGACAGTGGGAGTCCCCAATTCCCCGCCAAGTGGTTCCAGTTAGGTAGGGGCAGTGCTGCCAAGTGGAGAGGGGTCTCTACTTTTTGGAGGTGGAAGGGAAGGCACAGAGGTAATGAACCAAGGAAAGCGCCGCATAGTAGCTGAGAAGTGAGGAGGCCGGCCCTGGGGGCAGGCAGTGGCAGAGATGGGCAGAGGCAGATCTGTGGGAGCGAGATTTGGGAGGATCAATCCGTGGAACTTGCTGGATTGGATTTGGGGTGCATGTCTCCTATCATCACTGTCCCAAATCACCACACATTTGGAGGCTTAAAGCAAATGTATTCTCTACTAGTACTGGGGGTCGGAAGTTTGGAGTAGGTCCAAGGTGTTGGGACTGTGTACCCTCCAGCCGCTTTCAGAGAGAATCTCCTTCTTTGTCTTTTCCAGCTTCTAGAGGCACCCACGTTCGTTTGTCCCTTGGTCCCATCACTCTGACTTCTGCTTCTGCAGCCACGTCTCCTCCTCTGACTCTAAGCCACCTGCCTCCCTCTTAGGAGGAGCCTTGTGATGACATGGGGGCCACCCAGATCATCCAGGACCATCTCCCTTCTCAAGGTCCTTCATCACATCTGCAGGGCCCCTTTTGCCATGTTGGTAACATTCCCACGTTCTGGGGATTGGGGCATGGACACTTGGGGACCATGATTCTGCCCCCCACAAGGAGTAAGCAGGAGGGTCTCTTCCAGGAAGATTCCCAGTGTCTGGCTCGTGCCACGGGATGGTGAATCGTGCCACTTTTTAAAGGAGGAAGCATCAGGAGAGGACCAGGTTTGAACGACTTTGAGTTGAGTTGCTTCCCAACGTCTAAGAAGACATTCAAATCGGCAGAATCTGCAACTGTGGATCTCAAAGGAGAGTCCTGGATGTGTGTGTCATCCGTGATATATATATATACACATACATAGTCTCTCTCTTTATAGACAGGACGTTATTTTAAGGAACTGAGTCATGCAATTGTGGAGGCTGGCAAGTCTAAAATCTGCAGGGCAGGCTGGCAGCTGAGCCCCAGGGAAGAGTGGATGTTGCAGCTCCTGCCTGAAGGCTGTCTGAAGGCAGAACCCCCTCTTCCTGGGGTACCTCAGTCTTTTTCTCCCAAGGCCTTCACTTGATTAGATGAGACCCACCCATAGCCTGGCGGGTCTTTCAGGGGCTGCTGACTTCAGCGTTCATCACATCTCAAAAATACCACAGCAACATCTAGGCGGGTGTTTGACCGAATATCTGGAAACCATGCCAAGCCAAGTTGACACACAAAACCGGCTGTGACTGCTTATCAGTTGCAGTGAATGGTGCCTCCCTGCAGTGAGTGTCCAGGCCCCACACCAAGCAGCCACCTTTATTTCCCTTTTCCCTTCACATCCGTCAGCAAGCCCTGTCAATTCTGTCCTCAGAATACACCCTGTGTCTGTTCCCTTCTCTCATCTGAGCTAAAACCCTCTTACGAGCCACCGCCGCCTCCTGCTTGCAGGACTGCAGCCGTCGTCGGGGCCTCCCTGCTGCCTTGTGGGTCTGTGGCTGTCTCTCCATCTCTTACCTCCATCCACCTGTCTCTCCATCTCTTACCTCCATCCACCTGTCTCTCCATCTCTTACCTCCATCTACCTGTCTCTCCATCTCTTACCTCCATCTACCTGTCTCTCCATCTCTTACCTCCATCCACCTGTCTCTCCATCTCTTACCTCCATCTACCTGTCTCTCCATCTCTTACCTCCATCCACCTGTCTCTCCATCTCTTACCTCCATCCACCTGTCTCTGTCACTCTGTTTTCGTATTGTCTCTCAGTTCATCTGTCTCTCTGTCTCTGCCTCTTTTATCTCCCTCTCTCTCCTTGTCTGTCTGGGTCCCTGTCTGTCTGTCTTTGTCTGTCTGTCTGTCTTTCTCTGTCTCTCTGTGTCTGTCTCTTTCTCTCTCTCCACAAGGGCCTGGGCATGCAGGATAGCAGTGGCTGGGGTCTGAGGGAGAAGAAGACAAGGACATCACACAGTCATAAGTCTTCCGCTGTCACAGAGATAGAAGTGTCAAGAAGACGCGCTCCTCTGGGAGGCTGGCATCGACGTGGCCTAAGTGACGCTGCTCCACCAGAGGCAGCCAAGCCTCACAGTGTGGCAGAGCCAGGGACTCCAGGGGAGCCGGGCCGACTTGGGGGTGGCAACTGGGAGCAGCAGCTGAGCCCGAGGGCGTGGCAGCACCCAAGGTGCTGCAGGGTTGGATGCAGAGTGTGGTGGCCAGGAGCCCAGACTCAAAGTCCCTCCACCACATCTAGCTGTGTGACCTTGAGCAAGTGTCTTTACCTCTCTGAGCCGCAGTTTCCTCATCTGTAAAGTGTTGTACTGACGAATGACAGTATTTATCTCCAGATGGCTGTGAGGCTGAAGTGAGCTTAAGCAAGTAAAGTCCTCAGCTGGTGCCTGGCACGGAGCAAGGGCTCAGTAGATCTTAGCTGTTATTATTACTACCCCCAGGAAGTGGCAGTGGTCCCAAGTGTTGTGATCTTGCAGAAAGGCTGGCACTGCCCGTCAGAGCTGGCTGTCCCAGTGAAGGTGACAACAGCTGAGCCTACACCTGGCAGAGGGAGCAGGGTCTGGCAGACGTGGTTGTAGCTGGAAGCGTGGTGGTGGCAGTGGGTTGGCAGCGGTGTGGTGTTCATTTGCCGGCAGGCAAAGCGCTGAGATCCCAGAGTGCTGCCCGAGAGCCCCGTGTTTGAAGGCACTGGGAGGTGGTCCCTGGTGACTCCAGACCTGTTCGGGTAGATTTTGCAGGGAGCCAGGGCCAAGCAAAAGCACGAGGGGGAAAAAGCATCTTTTAGTTCCCTTTCTCGGAAAGCAAATACTCACAAGCTACAGTTGCGGGCCTGGGGCTTGTGAGGGTCGCCAACTCTTCTGCGCACCGGTGAGTTCTTGACAATCAGATGAACAGAGGGAAAGAGGCGTGCCCTTGTTAGCTGGCTTCCTGGAGCCCTCCCAGCTGGCACCCTGGTGTCTGTACACATTTGAGAGCATCAGCATTTCTTTACAGACGACCCTGCCAGCTCGCCAGTCACCTTGCTTTGCTGGAAGTTTGCCTCGGGATTTGGTAGAATTTAGTAGAAACCAGTAACACCCAGCGTGGCCAAATTCCATCTGCTCCTTCTGCCTCTGGGTAACAGTTTCCTGTCTTTTTTTGAGATGAGTCTCACTCTGTTACCCAGGCTGGAGGGCAGTAGCATGATCTCGGCTCACTGCAGCCTCTGCCTCCTCGGTTCAAGTCATTCTCCTGCCTCAGCCTCCCCCAACTAGCTGGGACCACAGATGTGCGCCACTATACCCAGCTAATTTTTGTATTATTAATAGAGATAGGGTTTCACGATATTCAGGCTGGTCTCGAACCCCTGCCTCAAGTGATCCGTCTGCCTCAGCCTCCCAAAGTGCTGGGATTACAGGCGTGAGCCACCACACTCAGCCTCTATGTAACAGTTTCTTTGGAATTTGTTGGAAGCAGGTTACCAGGGAGAAATAGTATTTTTAATTATTCTTTCGTTTATTATTGTTTATACATTTCCTGTGTGTGCATTCATCTGCAGGTCGTATCTTGGAATAGACCCCGCAGAGACGTGCAAATAATGACTTCACATTAATGTGTCACTGGCCTGCCCTTGACGCATTGAGGGCCCAGGCAAGAGTACAAATGGAGACCCACCTTTAAAAGTTATAAGTCAAGCCAGTCATGGTGGCTCATGCCTGTCATCTCAGCATCTTGGGAGGCCAAGGCAGGAAGATCACTTGAAGCCAGGAGTTGGAGACCAGACTGGGGAACATGTAAGACCCCATCTCTACAAAAAAATTTAAAAATTAGCCGAGCATGGTGGCACACACCTGTAATCCCAGCTACTTGGGAGGCTGAGGCAGGAGGATCTCTTGAGCCCAGGGGTTCAAGGCTGCAGTGAGCTATGATTGCGCCACCACACTCTAGCCTAGGTGACAGAGTGAGACCCTGTCTCTTTTTTAAAAAAGGTATAAATCACGTTAGCAAAGCAAATCAAGATAAAGCAGTTCTGACAACAAACTCTTCAGAACCACCTGGAAGGCCAAGCTTTGGCCTTTGGGATGCTGGGACTCCTGAGCTCCCCCTGGGTTGTGGTGGGCAGGAGGGCCTGGCATGACTACCACCTGCCTATGTCCCTTTTTGCCCCACATCCCTTCCTACCCTGCCTGAGTCCTCCTGGAGTCCACACGTGTGGACACCCAGTCCATGATTCGAGCTCTGGCCGTCTCTCCACACCACCCCATAACTGCCCCTTTGCAGGCCCGTGGGCAGGGCCGTGGGCACCAGCAGCCTGCTCTTAGGAGGCTGCACCTGAAGAATGGGCTTATACAGGCCCTGAAGGAAGCCCTGCGCTGTTTCAAAAGGAACCTCCAGCGCTGGGAAATGTGGAACCTGATACAGAAGCAACGTTCCAGTTTGGCACATTCCCTTGACCCTGGAGAGGCCCTGAGTGGGGCCCTCTAAAGCACGGGGCCCAGGACAGAGACCCCTCTCCTCCAGGTTCAAGGGCAGTGCGGACTGACCACCCACCTTCACAGATTTAGTGAGCAAAGATATCAAACTAGACAAGCCCCGGGGAAATTTCTGTGCCTGTGAGTAAGTAAAAATGATACGTATCAAACAGTAATTTTGAGGAAAGAAAAAAAAAAAGACAGCAAAGCTCATACGATCTCATCTTAGATTACAGAATCTTAGGCGTTAACTAGCTGATCTCATGTCACAAAAAGTGCGGGTAGGAGAGTCAGCATTTTGGGGTCTTCCTCCAATTCCCCAGTGCTCTGGCTTCATACTGGCCAAGTCATTTGACCTCCCCGAGGCAGAGCGACAGGAAAGCATGTGACTCATCTCTTTCCAGCATGTGTCTGTCCCAACAAAGTCCTAATCAAGATCCCTGAGATCCTCAGGCTGCAAGATGCCTGGGAAATATCAATTGTTGTCAGCCTCCCAGGCTCCATGCAGGGAATTCCTGCAGCCTCAGAGGCCTGTGTCATCAGGGACCTGGCAGTCAAATGACTTGTAGTTTTCTTCAGCACTTGGGCATCAGCCGAGATCTCTCTTCTTTCTCTAACACTCTCAGAGAAAACGCACAGAGCAGTTTACAAGCGCCTCCAAGTTCTCTGATCCCTCTGATAATTGCCTCTGAATATTGACACAGTTTTAATATACAATTTTAACATGCAGAGGGATGGTAGATGCGATGACTTGGATAACCCCATGCACAGGGAATAATAAAATAGATACGTGGCTTTGGAATTAATTATACTTTATTTGGCTTCATGATTTAGTTTTGAATCATAGAATTAAGTGAGTTTATATTAAGCAAATTCAAGTTACATAAGTGGTTGAGAAAGAACCAATAATCGAACGGAAAAAAGCCAACCTGGGGTGCATTTTTGTTTTCCTTTGTGCAGAATAGAAGTTGCTGATTCACTCAGGGGTAGTTGAGCGTTATACTCAAGAGCTTATGTTCTTTGTATCATTTATTTGGGGGTATTTTTTTAAGTTCCAGGGTACCTGTGCAGGATGTGCAGGTTTGTTACACAGGTAAACGTGTGCCATGGTGATTAGCCGCACCTGTCAAACTGCCTCCTAGCTATTAAGCACAGCATGCATTAGCTATTCTTTCTGATGCTCTCCCTGCCCCCGTCCCCACCAACAGGCCCCGGTGTGTGCTGTTCCCCTCCCTGTGTCCATATGTTCTCATTGCTCAACTCCCACTTATAAGTGAGAACATGCAGTGTTTGGTTTTCTGTTCCTGTGTTAGTTTGCTGAGGACAATGGCTTCTAGCTCCATCCATGTCCCTGTAAGGGACATGAGCTTGTTCCATTTTATGGCTGCATAGTATTCCATGGTGTATACGTACCACATTTTCTTTATCCAGTCTATCTTTGAGGGGCATTTGGGTTGATTCCAAGTCTTTGCTATTGTGGGCTTTTTTTTTTTTTTGAGACGGAGTCTTGCTCTGTTGTCCAGGCTGGAGTGCAGTGGTGCGATCTTGGCTCACTGCAAGCTCCGCCTCCTGGGTTCACACCATTCTCCTGCCTCAGCCTCCCGAGTAGCTAGGACAACAGGCACCCGCACCATGCGCAGATAATTTTTTGTATTTTTAGTAGAGATGGGTTTTCACCATGTTAGCCAGGATGGTCTCGATCTTCTGACCTGGTGATCCACCCGCCTCGGCCTCCCAAAGTGCTGGGATTACAGGCGTGAGCCACTGCGCCTAACCTATTGTGGGTATTTTTAAAGAGCACAACATAGTGAGAGGTGTTTGTTTTTCTTTTACAAAATAAAACAAGTCTAAGATTGAAGAAGGATTTGCTCTGTTGTTCCCATTTTCGTGGGACTAGTGTTGCTATTGCCTTTATTAGGGTTGGTCTATTTTAAAAAACACAAAACCAAACCCTGCAGGTACATTTGATTAGCATGGAAGAGTTAAACGCCAAAGTTATTGTACAAAGAGAAATAAGAGACATTGAGCATTATAAAGACGTGACACGTCTATGCAGCATGAACACAGGCTGAAAATTAAGCCCTGGGTGACTTCAGGTACAGCTTTGGGAAACGATGCAGGGAGCCGGCTGGGAATGAAGGGATGTGCCCCCTCTAGTGGTCAAAAGAGGTGGCGTTGGGGGCTATGCCTTGGATTCTTTAATTATCTACCCTCAGCCACATACAACTTTCTAAACTTTTTCCTTAACTTTTTTTTTTTTTAAGGGAGGACAAAAACTGCCACCCTCCACGTTGTTCTCTGAATTACTTTTAAAAGACAGTTTTTTAATTTGTCCATAAAACATTTTTCTGGCTCACCACAATGCTGTAAAAGCAACCACTCCGGGAGTCATAGGACTCTGTGGTCTTCAGTTTCAACCCCTTCTCTCTTTATGCCTTTGTAAAAATTTGTATTTAGTTAGCTAATTTTTTAAGGGATAGGGTCTTGCTCTGTTGTCCAGGCTGTGGTGCAGTGGTGCGATCATAGCTGACTGTAACTTAGAACTCCAGGGATCAAGTGATTGTCCTGCCTCAGCCTCCTGAGGAGCTGGGACCTCAGGCATACACCACTACATCTCACTAATTTTTGTATTTTTTGTAGAGACAGGGTCTCACTATGTTGCCCAGGCTGGTCTCCAACTCCTGGCCTCAAGCAATGTTGGGAGTTGGCCTCCCAAACATGTTGCGATTAAAGGTGTGAGCTAGTGTGCTCAGCCCCAGCCTTTCTTATCTAATTTAAATGTTGAACCCGATGACCCAAACACATTTACTCTGTTTCATCTATTTAAATTCTTTGTAAATTCTATGAACTATATAGCAAGGCTAGTTCTTTAATGATCACTTACTTGCAAAATAAAAAAAAAAAAAAGATATAATAATGCTAATGAGACTTTGCTTTTGTAAGAGGTAATGTGATATACAAAATAAAAGCATGATGTAATTTCCTCAGGCAATTTCTTTGGGAAAACAAAAAAGGAAGTTGATAGTCTAGTGGAGACATCAAATTAGAAACCATTACTTCATTCGTGCTGTGGACCGAAAAGCAGATTCCCTTCGGAGGGCTCAGGCCGCTGTGTATCAATCACATGACAAATGGGAGTGTTTTAAAAACTCTAAACAACTGCTTGGTGAAACATTCCAAGAACCACCTCTGAGAAGGCAGCCTATTGATAACGTGGTTCTTTTTGGCTCTAAAAATCCCAAGCATGTGGGTGAGCAGGTGCACACGATCTTCTGTCCTTTTTTTCCTGTGGAGTTCATCAGTGACTATGATCTGATGGAGGAAAGCTCTGCTAAGAACACAAGGAGACTTAAAAGATGGTGATATGGCACAGCAGCTTAGGAGAGCAGGTTTTAGTCTAGAGACGGGAAGTTTTGAGCCCTCAGTGGTTAGAAAAATTCCTTCTCCTCTGCCTTCTCTCCTTCCCCTCAAGGCATCGATGTGTGGAATATAAACCATCTTTATATTTTAGAGGTTGACATCTTGTCTTAACATACTTACCATCGTAATGGTCACAGCAATTCAAAGGACGGGGACATGCAGCCCCATTCAAGCACAGGAAGTGGACAGAGTGTCCAGAGACTTGCGAAAGTGAGAGGACAAAGCTAACTAAAAAGCCAGGTGCCTCAGACTACCAGATGACCCAGTAATTTTACTTTGGGGATTAAGCCCTGAAGAAGTGAGGACCACCTTGCTAGTAGCTGAAAATACAAAGAATAATGA
>NW_012103587.1:736389-742329 GCF_000951045.1 Mandrillus leucophaeus
GCTAAAGCCTTTTTTTCTCCCTTGCCAGGGGCTCCATGCTAGAGCACTTAAAATTAAATCTCCACAATAGAGGCATTGGGGAGAAAAATAATCAGGAAATATCTTGGGCAGGACAGTATGGGATAGGTCGGAAGGGCTTACACCAGACTTACTCCCCACAGTATGGGAGACTGCAACAGTTGAACTGACAGACTCTCAGATGTGATGTGACCGCAGAGCTGGAGAAGGCCGATTGGAGAGGAGAGGTGGGAAGGAGGACCTGGGACCCTGCTGGCTGATAGAGTGTGATGTGCACCATTGAGGACTTGACTTTGGAGACATACCTGGTGAAGCCAGTGAGCAAGGCAGGAAGGGTCGGAGGCGCACGTCATGAAGACGTCCTGGGACACGAGGACCCACACGCTCCCTCCTTCCCGGTTACCCAGCCTTTTTCTAAGCCTTTCATCACTCTGACCGGTTAATTTTGTTCTTTTATTTTCTTGTCTCATTCTCTTTGGATTTCTCTTCTGTCTTCATGCTCATTATCAGGCTAGCAAATTGTTGACTGGTTGTAAATTTTAAAAGGAAAAATGTCAGCAGGCAGCTGGACAAGAGAGAAGAAATAGAACTCCAAATGTTGCAGTCCAGGCTCCTTGGGAGAGCATGTCCTCCTTCTCATGAACAGGGAGAGCAAATGGTGTAACTGACACCCCTAAGTTCACCACAACACTTTGCAATATTAGCTTCATTTTCTGCCCCCTGGAGTATTTTGAAGCATATTTCAGATCTTATAACACCTCTAAATACTTTAGAATGTGTCTCTAAAAATAGGAACATGTTCCTACTAACCATGGCACCATCATCATCACACATAAAAGATTAACGCAATTCACTGAATCATCCAGTCAATGTTCAGATATCCCCAGTATTGAATTATCTAACCCGCAGTCGATATTCAGATATCCCATTATTCCCAATGTCTTTTCATCCAAGATTTTATAAAAATATTTTCAAACATCAGACGAATTGAAGGACTCTTACAGTGAGCATCTATATATCCACCACCTAGTTGTGGAATTACCATTTGGCTGTGTGCTTTCTTGTATACCTGTCTGTCTATCCATCTTTCCAGTCATCCATTAATCCATCTTAACTTTTCAGTGCATTTCAAAGTGAGATGCAGATATCAGCACCCTTCCCTCTAAACACTACAGCATGAGTATCATTTGCCAGAGTCCAGTATTTATTAGGTTTTTTCCTTTTGAGGTAAAATTGACATATAATAAAAGACCCAAATTTTCAGTATAATATTTAATGAATTGAGGAAACAGTTATCTGTCTAACCCAAACCGCTGTGAAGATACCAAACATTTTCATCACCCCAGAAGGTTCCCCATGTCCCTTCCCAGTCAAGCCCCCCACTCCACGCAACTCCTGATCTGATTTTTTCCCATCACTGCATCTTCTGGAAGTTCGTATAAATAGCATGGTACCCTTGTGTAAGGCTACTTTTACACGGCATAATGCTTTTGTTATATACCCATGTCAAGTGTGTCTCAATAGCCTCTGATTTTTACTGCTATGCAGTAGCCTGTCACATGGTGGGTCCACCATTTACTCATCCATCACTTGTTGAGGGACATTTGGGCTGAATCTTCTTTTTGGCGATGATGAGTAAAGCTGCTATGAACATTTTCATGTACAGGTTTTTTTGTGGACTCTCGCAAACGTCACCTACTGCTGGTTTATTTTAACCATGGTGCAACCAAGGTTTTCACCCTGCAGCCGATTGTTGTGCTTCTGACGTTTCCTTTAATTAAGTTGGAGGGGCACAGTCAAACCCCCTGTTGTAGCCACAGCTCGGGTTACCTGCCAGGCATGCGAAGGAACTAAGTTCTCAGAGTAACAACAGCTACTGAGCTGCTTGGGTAGACCTTAGGCTTGTGATTGGAATGGTTTCGTTGTACACCTGCCCGTTGTTACGGGGAAGAAAGACTCCAGGCTGGACATCTCAGAACTAAACTAATTAAACTAATTAACCTAATCCCTCCCTCTTTCTCGGCCATTTTTGTTGGTGGTGCTGCACTGTCGGTCCGCAGCCACAAGGGGGCACCTGTGTGCTTTGTATGATTTAAAATTTTCATCTGGCAATTTAAAAAAGTTCTCGCAGAAAATCAGCATTTTAAGATATTTTCCCTGTTTCCCATTCTATTGAATTCAATGGTGACATTTATTCAATTGTTCAATACATATTTACCGGATACCCACCATGACTAATGCATTGTGCTACGCACTGTGGGTGGTGAAGAAATGAAATAGTTCCTCTCTTTGGGACTCTTCTGACCCGCAGAGACGAGAGAGAACCACAGTACAGGTTGGCGTGTGCTTGAAGTCAGAAGACTGGGGTGAAGCTGTGGAGATTCAGGTGGGTAGGAGCTGGCATCACGATATTCCGGAAGGCCGTGATGTCAAGAGCAAGAGACCAGAAGGTTCTGGCACCCAGGATCTGTTTAGGGAGGCTGGAAGGGGTTCGATGGTCCAGAGCTAGGGAATTTGGAACTTACTCATGTTGTTGAATGACACGGGGGAGTTTTCAGTGGGGAAGTGACTGGTAGTGTTGAATTGGAGAAGAAAGAGAAGAGGCAGGAAACTCTCTGTGGGGGCAGTTTGGGGGTGATGGGGCCCATGCTGGGGTGACCCTGGGAGAATGGCTGAGAATCATCTCTGAGTGTTGTAGGAATGAGTAAGACCACTTGGGGAGAGGAGAGAGAGAACATTCTGGAATGTTCTGAGAATCATTCCAGAATTATTGCAGACCACTTGGGGAGAGGAGAGAAAGAGAATACCCTGGAATGTTCTTGGAGCACTCTTAATTTGAAGTTTGGTTTTCAAAGTCAAATAGCTTTGCGTTATATGAAAACTTTCACTCAGATGCTTCCAAGTAGGGTCAGTGGCGAGTTGTTCTGCCCGTTAAAGAAAAAATTATTACAGACCCATGCCTGTAATCCCCGCACTTTGGGAGGCCGACTCGGGTGGATCACCAGGTCAGGAGATCGAGACCATCCTGGCTAACACTGTGAAACCCCGTCTCTACTAAAAATACCAAAAATTAGCCAGGCGAGGTGGCGGGCGCCTGTAATTCCAGTTACTCAGGAGGCTGAGGCAGGAGAATGGCGTGAACCTGGGAGGCGGCGCTTGCAGTGAGCGGAGATCGCGCCACTGCACTCCAGTCTGGGTGACAGAGTGAGACTCTGTCAAAAAAAAAAAAAAAGAAAAGAAAAAGAAAAAGAAAAAATTATCTAGAAGCTTGTTAAAACGTAAGGAAGGCCAGGCGCGGTGGCCCACTGTAATCCCAGCACTTTGGGAAGCCGAAGCAGATGGGTCACGAGGTCAAAAGATCCAGACCATCCTGGCCAACACGGTGAAACCCCATCTCTACTAAAAATACAAAAATTACCTGGGCATGGTGGCGGGTGCCTGTAGTCCCAGCTACTTGGTAGGCTGAGGCAGGAGAGAGAATCGCTTGAACCTGGGCGGTGGAGGTTGCAGGGAGCCGAGATCACTCCAGCCTGGAGACAGAGCAAGACTCCAGAAAACAAACAAACAAACAAACAAGAAAACATGTAAGGAAGACTTTATTAAGGACCATTTTGAGAAGTCAGGACCGTCACAGTAGGGGAGAGAGATAGAGGTAGGGCTCAGCTCCGAATACAGCAAAGACAGCTGTAGATTATGGTCAAGAAGCAGAGTGCAGAATGGAGGAAAATTACTGAGAAGAGACAGAAACTGAGGATGAGGCCTCGTGGAGAAGAGGACTCTGAGGAACCTAACATTTGATCAAGGACAGAGTCTTTGTCATGCCTCAGGGATTAATCAGATATTTTGTAAAGTGCAAATCCCAATACATAAACTGGGATGTATTTTTAAAGTGGGAAGTATTCTGATTATCTAAACGGGAGCATGAGGCAGCAAAATGGGATAAATTTGTTTTGTGCAAGGTGAAACACTAAATCACCTTTATACAAATATTCATACAAATATTTTTATACAAATGTGAAATTTTTTATACAAAAATTTCAGCATTCCTGAAATTATAAATCAGTGGGAAAAGTTTGACTTAAAAAATAAATTCAGTGGCAGATAAACAATTTAAGTGATTCTTTGTTTTTACCTTTGTTGAAAGAAATGGTATTAGTAACTTAAAATAGATTTGTTTAAAAAATGAAAATATAATGTATTTTTGGTCCATTGAAATAAGGTGATATGACAGTCACGCCCAGGTCCCCAATTACTAGGCTGATTTACATAAGCATGATTTACCCTGAACAACTTTTTTCAGGGAAAAAATATACATTTTATATTTATATTTTTAATATTTTTCTTTTCTTCTCACTCTCCTTAAAAATCTCCTTTTCATCACTAAGGGGCAGTTCAGCCATAGGCTCTGGATTCAAATCCAGCACCTTCTCATGTTAGCTGTGTGACTTTAGTTTCCCTCACTATCAAGTGAGGATAAGAAGAGGGTTTCCTCACAGGATCAGAGGAGTGCCCAGCAGGGGTGGGCACAGCTCCTGGCACACTCACTGTGATTGATGTTTCTGGTTGACGTTGTCTTTGACCCAAGTCTGCTTATGTAAGATGTGAGCCTAGCTAATGAACTCTGCTTTGTAAATTAAAAGGGAAATCTTCCTTTTTCCAACTTGCCTAGGAAGCTTTGATGTGTCCCTAAATATTTTCTTGGATCACGTGTTTAAGGGTGACTCGATCCAGGAACTCAAGGATTCTGTTAATACTTCTTTTTAATGGAATCGTCCAACCTTTAAAATTCATTCGTCCCTTATATATAAACCCACAGATGTTAAAACCAGAACAAGGATGTATACACAGAGGAAACAAATTCTATCTTCAACACAGCACTTGCAGAGATAGAATTAACTCAGAAAGAGGCTGGACAACTTGGCCCTGGAACCCACTGTGGGAAACTATCAACTGTGGTTTGCTTTTCTGCACCACTGACTCAGCAGCCCTGCAGTTGGGCTCTGGGTGAGTTTGCAGTGGGATAGAACGACCTTATCCTCTCTTTAAAAAACATTTGCACCCACAGGACAGCTTATCGGGAGGACTGGAACTCTGAAAGAATGAAAAAGGAAAATGAATGAAATCACACAGATTTTGTTTGCTCCTAGTGAAACAGGAAAAGAGAATAAGAACCAAAAATTTAGTATCATTTTGCCTGGAGGGTTTTTTCAGATGGCTAGAGAATAAGATTTGATGGCTTTAATAGGGATTCACAGAAGTGATCTTTCAGAAAATTATAGATACTTACTTTTAGGATTTTTTTTTCCCCTCTGACTAGCTTGGCTAATGTAATATACATTGTGATAGATAACTTTTTTTTTTTTTTTTTTGAGATGGAGTCTTGCTCTGTGGTCCAGGCTGGAGTGCAGTGGCGCAATCTTGGCTCACTGCAACCTCCACCTCCTGAGTTCAAGTGATTCTTCTGCCTCAGACTCATGAGTAGCTGGGACTATAGGCATGTGCCATCACAGCTGGCTAATTTTTATATTTTTAGAAGAGACAGGGTTTCACCATGTTGGCCAGGCTGGTTTTGAACTCCTGGCCTCAAGTGATCCGCCTGCCTTGGCCTCCCAAAGTGCCAGGATTACAGGTATGAGCCACCGCACCCGACTGAAAATCAGGCTTGTAAAACCGGTAAGACCAAGAGCAGTGCCGGGCGCGGTGGCTCACGCTTGTAATCCCAGCACTTTGGGAGGCTGATCACGAGATCAGGAGATTGAGACCATCCTGGCTAACACAGTGAGACCCTGTCTCTACTGAAAAATACAAAAAATTAGCTGGGCGTGTTGGCAGGCGCCTGTAGTACCAGCTACTCGGGAGGCTGAGGCAGGAGAATGGCGTAAACCCGGGAGGCGGAGCTTGCAGTGAGCAGAGATCGCGCCA
>NW_012103587.1:742379-743227 GCF_000951045.1 Mandrillus leucophaeus
CTCCTGAGTTCAAGTGATTCTTCTGCCTCAGACTCATGAGTAGCTGGGACTATAGGCATGTGCCATCACAGCTGGCTAATTTTTATATTTTTAGAAGAGACAGGGTTTCACCATGTTGGCCAGGCTGGTTTTGAACTCCTGACCTCAAGTAATCCACCTGCCTTGGCCTCCCAAAGTGCTGGGATTACAAGCGTGAGCCACCGCGCCTGGCCAATAGATAACTATTCATGAAGTATAATGTATTTTTATTGATATATTTCTTTGTAAACACATTATGGCCTTTCAATTCAAATACAAGTGTTTCCGATTGAAATCTTGAAGGGGCAACATAATTGGATTTGACCAAATATGGGATTTAGAAGTGGAAGCAGATTCAGCCAGAATTCCTGCCTGGGACTTCCTGGGGATCAGGGAGAGGTGAAATGCACAGGAAATGTCTTCTATTGAATGCGAGGGCATGTTGATATCAGACGGTCCGGGAGGGCAGCACACTATGAACGTGATGTTCACATTCCTGGCAGTGCTCACGGCAGTAACGTGCGTTTCCTGTGCAGGGCTGCCTGGCTTGGTCATAGCTCGCTGAGTGTCCCAGGGCTGTTATTTCCTCCTGAGGCACCACTCTTCTTGTTTCCAATTTCGTTTGTTGTTTTTTTTAACACCGTAGAGTTTTATTTCAATCTACCTACTTGATCTCTTATTTCATTAGCATCCATTTTTCTTAAAACTTTAAATCTTTTAGTTGTCAATAAATGTTTAAATATACACCCAATTATTAAAAACACTTTAATGCATAGCATCACAGTCAAAATAGATGACACATAGTGTAAATTCCATGTTGCAGAAATTCT
>NW_012103587.1:744177-764181 GCF_000951045.1 Mandrillus leucophaeus
AAAAAAAAAAAAAAGACCAAGAGCAGCTAGGGGAAGGTCAAGGGTCACAGGTACAGGCTGATGTGGACACCGCATAAGTCCTGCCATTGTCAGACACTGGCCACTGCCCTAGGCATCTGTCCTGGTCTCTGGGGCCCTGCAGCCTCTGACACCTGCTGTCCTGATGGGCCTTTGGTGCTGTCCTGCTGCTGTGGAGCTCCCTATCACTGGATCTCTGTGTCACAGCCTCAAGGGTCAGGTCCTGAGTGTGGGCATCTGCGTTAGCGCCCTGTGGCTGCCCTATCAAAGCCCATGTGCCGGGTGTCTTACAACAGCAGAAGTTCACCCTCACACTTCTGGAGGCCAGAAGGCCACAGGGCCATGTGCCCGCTGAGGCCCTAGGAAGGAATGTGTCTCGTGCCTCTCAGCTTCCGGGGACTGTGGCGATCCTCAGCTTCACTGGGCTTGGGGATATTTCACTCCCATCTCTACCTCCATCTCCATGCGGCCAGCTTCCTTCTGCGTGTGTCTCTGTGTCCAGATTTCCCTCTTCTTAGAAGGACACCAGTCATACTGGACTTAGGGCACACCCTAATCCAGTATGACCGCATCTGAACTTGATTACATCTGCAAAGTCCTTCTTTTCAAATAAGGTCACACTCACAGGTACCGGGTTCCAGGCTGAGGCCACATGCCTGCGCCGCAGCTCCCGGGGCTGGGTTATCTGCACCTCAGCCTTCACTGGCCATCGCGGGCTGTGGGACCTTGCCTCACAGCACACCCCACGGAATGGGGGGTTCTCCCAGAGAGGAAGGATGCTTGACATTCATAAAAGAGACTTTCCCCAACTATATGGCTTCTTGCAACAATGAGATTACACCAGCTCCATCAGCATACCGGTAAAATGGAACAATCACTAGGGAATATCTTTAATTCTTTCTTCTGCCTTTGTTTTTATTATCTTGCTTTAATCATGAATGATTGTGGAGTAAATGTTGACCTGATGGACTCAAGTTGAATGGAGTCTTTCTCCCATGTGAGGACCCTGAAGCCACCCACACAGATCTCTCTTCTGCAGGAGGTGTTCCAGGGTCACCTTATTAATCCCAAGTTGTGTCTTACCCTAAGTCAGAACTCTTTTGGCTGAAACATGTTTCTCTGTGGCATTGAATGAGAGGATGGGTTCCGGGAGCATCAGTAGACTGAATGTTTGCCCTGTCACAGGCATTTCTTCCTGGGCCTAGAGACTGGCAGGGGTTCCTGCATCCCTAAGCAGTGACCCCTGCACCAGCGAAGGACGAGCCCCCTTCCAGCAACGCAGGACGAGCAAGGACCTCTCCCCTGCCCTGCTTGTCCTTCCTCTGCCCAGTGCCCTGCGTGGCTGTTTAGGAGAGTGACGTGTGGAAGCCACTCAGGGCGAGCAGAGGGTCTCTTAGTGATGCTGTTCGTTTCCTGGGGCGTGGGTCAGGGAGCCCCTATCCTGGTTGAGAATCACTGAGGTAGGCCAGGATTTTGGATTCCATCCCAAAATTAGAGGAACAGAGTATACGCATGCCTTAGGCTCCGGGGGTGCTTCCACTGGGCCCGTTTGTACAAGTCTGGGCCTCTCCCTGTCTTTTGCTGCCAGCTCTTTATCACTGGTCAAGAGAGGCCACCGAGGCCGGGCACAGTGGCTCATGCCTGTAATCCCAGCACTTTGGGAGGCTGAGGTGGGCAGATCACCTGAGGCCAGGAGTTCAAGACCAGCCTAGGCAACATGGCAAAACCCCATCTCTACTAAAAATATAAAAAATAGCTGGGTATGGTGGCAGGCACCTGTAATCCCAGGTACTCTGGAGACTGAGGCAGGAGAATCATTTGAACTTAGGAGGCGGAGGTTGCAGTGAGCCGAGACTGTGCCACTGCACTCCAGCCTGGGCAACAGGGCGAGACTCCATCTCAAAAAAAAAAAAAAAAGAAAGAAAAAGAGAAGCCACCAAACGCACGATGGAGCTGCTGGGGATGACAGCACTGCACCAGAAGCAGAGGCCCCCGACTTCCCAAAGGGAAGACAAAGGAACAGCTTTTCTGTGTTCCTTCATATTTTTATTGTAGGTACCTCAGCTCCTTAATGAAACTTAAATATTAGGAGAAGAGCAAAATTAACTCAACAAATATTTAAAGCCAGGCCCTGCTGTGAGAAGAGAAATGAACTTTTCTTTGGAGACAAAAATCTCTGCTGTCGCAGGGTCTGTCCTCTGGCAATGATGAGCTTGGTACTGGATGTAACATCATAAAATTATCATGACCGCTGCTCTGGGGGAAGCTGCTGTCAAATGATTCAACTCTCCTCCCAAGCTTTAGATCTCTGTAGTTCCTTTCAGTCTCCTCTCCTTAGCTTCACACCCTATATTCTCAGAGAGCAGGGGACGCAGCACCTCAGAAAGCCACGTGGGTGCTCTCTGGGTCATGATGGCGTTAGCACCGTTAGAGAGAGACTTGGGTAACCCTTGGGGTGTCCAAGGTGCTGTGCTTCTGTTCATAATCCCTGGGACTCAATGGTTGTGTCTGGGCTTGAATTGGAAGCCCGGACCCTATGCAACCCTTCGTGTGTCCTCCTGAAGAGGGCTGAGCTTTGGGGATTTTCAATATGCAGACAAAGGAAACGATTGCAGATCAATATTGCAGATGCTGTGGCAAAGTATCCATTTCTCCCCTTTCAACATCCAAAGGTCTTGCCTCCTGGCGGCTGCTTTCCTGTAGAGTTGAGGGAAGGACAAGAAGAGCTGTGTGCTGTGACAGTTGCTATGTGTCTGGGAGTTTCTGTGGTCAAAACTGGAGTTATGTGGTTTAGATGCTGAATCTAAGACTTTAACCAGGGGATGAAAAGGCCGGGGGAGTGCCCTGAATTGCAGGATTGCTTTCTGACCCTACAGCCCATGAGGCCCAAGGAATAATCAGCTGCTGCTGGACAGAGGGGAGCCAGCACCTCTTCAGGCAAGCGGGGAGTGGTCCATGAAGAAGCTGCATGTGGCTGGGCGCAGTGGCTCACTCCTGTCATCTCAGCACTTTGGGAGGCCGAGGTGGGCAGATCACTTGAGGTCAGGAGTTCTAGACCAGCCTGGCCAATGGGGTGAAACCCCGTCTTTACTAAAACTGCAAAAATTAGCTGGCCGTGATGGCGCACACCTGTAATCCCAGCTACTCGAGAGGCTGAGGCAGGAAAATCACTTGAACCCGGGAAGTGGAGGTTGCAGTGAACTGAAATCGCGCCACTGTACTCCAGCCTGGGTGGCAGAGGGAGACTCCGTCTCAAAAAAAAAAGAAGCTGCATGCACAGGAGTGTTCATTCTCAGAACAGAGTCTGTAGAGTCGGGTGACAGCAGTGCAGTCAGAGGGGCGAGCAGAGGGAGAACATGAGAGTGCCTATTTGTGTGTTTCATGTCACATCATTGTGAAATTTTAATTTTTGGATCTATTTTTAGGGCATGTAACATATAATACAGCAGCCCATGTGACACACACACACACACACGCATGCAGCAACTATAGAGGTGCACTGCTTCTCCCTTTAAGAAGGAGCTTGCTGGCTGGGTGCGGTGGCTCAAGCCTGTAATCCCAGCACTTTGGGAGGCCGAGACGGGCGGATCACGAGGTCAGGAGATTGAGACCATCCTGGCTAACACGGTGAAACCCCATCTCTACTAAAAAAAAATACAAAAAACTAGCTGGGCGAGGTGGCGGGCGCCTGTAGTCCCAGCTACTCGGGAGGCTGAGGCAGGAGAATGGCGTAAACCCAGGAGGCGGAGCTTGCAGTGAGCTGAGATCCGGCCACTACGCTCCAGCCTGGGTGACAGAGCGAGACTCCGTCTCAAAAAAAAAAAAAAAAAAAAGAAGGAGCTTGCTTAGGCAGGGAGTGAGGTTACCTGGCAGCCTCCGGTCATTCAGTGTGCCTCAGGTTCCCCCTCAGCTTCTGAGCAGAGGCAGCCCCGCCCACACGAAGCATGGCAGGTGTCCTTGGGCCTGGCCATTTCTGCTCAGTGGGGGACTCCTCCAGTGGGCCGTCTTTGCTCTGGAGCCTGGTGGTGCCGGCAGTGGCTGTCAGATCTGCATGGCGATGGAGGCTCGCCCTGCCCACTCCTGTGCCTCTCTCTTCTGTCTTTTATAGGAGTCACCTGCAATTAACCTCAGCTTCCTAACTGCATCTCAGTGTCTGCTTCCTGCAGGACTCAACTATCACTGTGCTCATTTTTTTTCCTGGTAGGGATGCACGATTAAAAATATTTGAAGATCCTGTTGCAGAGGGTACCGTGGGATGGTTTGAGAGGGAAGGGAGACTGCTGAGGAGAATTCCTGGCTCCTGCGGCCTCATTGATCTTCTATTATGTACCCATGTAGTGAGGGAGGGACGCATTCACTCCTGCTTTCTAGGTGGAAAAACTGGTAGCCCACAGATTCTGCTAACTTGGCATGTTATAGGCTGGGAGGCAGTGAGTGTGCCTTGGGATTCAGGCTTGAAGAGTTTAGTGAACATAAGACTAGGCTAATCTGTTTCCAAAATGGAAATGATGATGATGATATTTTGTAGACCAGGGTCCTAAAAGGAGGTCAGCAGGCAGAGGAAAAGGCCTCTCTTTGCTTTTTCATTTCCTACTGGCAATAGCTCTTTGCATGAGTGGCTGGGCTGGGGTTGGGGGCGGCAGTGCCACTGCACAAACCCAGTCTGTTCTGTTTGCAAACGTGTCAGGGGCTGAGCAGAGAAGGACACTATTTCACAAAGCTTTCCTGTGGGGCAGAGAGAAAAGCTGCCTGGAGAGAAGCTCTTTGAAATAAGTGTCCTCCCCAGCTCAGCCCCTGAATTTCTTTTCCTTTACATAAAATCTCTGCTCTTCAGTCTCCTTTAAAGAAGTTCATATGAGGCCAGTTAAAGTGTCAATAGGGCCAGGCTTCTCTTCTCTCTAGCACTTCCCCAGGCCTGGCAATACAGACCCTTTATGTGATTTCAAAACCTTCTGTGCTTTCAGAGCCCTTGACCTCATCTGTCTCATCTCTGACAGTGACAAACCTCCTTCTCTGAAGAACCAGATGTCAGTGGAGCACCACTCCATGACCCCAGGACTCTGCTCTGTGTGGGTCTTCCCAGAAAACCATGTGAGCACTAATCCCTGATATCAGTCTGAGGCCCAAACACACTCCCCCGTCCAAGTTACCTTCCCAGCAACCATCCTCCTGTCTTCCTTGATGATACAGAAGCCAGATTTTGTTTGGGTGTCTGCATGTCCAGCCCTAGGATGAATCATGTTTAAATCAGCAAAGCCATTCTGTTCCCTTTGATAGTGACTGGTCTTTGGGATGGGCCTGTGATTCAGGTTTCACCTATGAGACATGAGGACAAGTCTCATGAGAGCTTCTGGGAAAGATTTTCCTTCAGGACAGAAGGGGAGAAGAGCTCAATTTCTGTGAATTCAGCTACCGCTCAAGTTCTAATGAATTCCCAAACTAGGTCAAGCCATATGAAATTGCTAATATTTGACTGTTTTTGACCTACAAAAATATGACAATTTCATATAGTCCACCCTACTACATGTCTTTCCCAGGGGAAATAGAATAAAGAGAGAAAAGCAATTAAAGACAATGTAAGAACAGTGGAGGGTCAAATGTAAGGACAAGTAGTGACCTAGAAGTAGAGAAATCAACAAATGGAACCAAAAAGGTATTCAGAGTTGGAAGAAATTTTCCTGGAAATGAAGGAAGTACTGCGTTTCAGCTTAAGAGAGCATACTATGTTGCTGGAAGTATTTAGAAAATTTGATGGACACTAAAACTACCTGGGTTCAGTCAATGAGCTTTAGGTCAGTTAATAAGCTTTATGTTAAAGAAAGAATTTTTCAAGTATTTGAGCAAAACAGGTAAGTAATATTTAGGAAGGATAAATAAGACTTTAGACATTCCACATCAATATTAAGAGCAAGAAAATAGTGGGGCCATATCTATAAAATTCTGAGGAAAACAATGTGCAACCAAGGCTTTTATACCCAGCTAAGTTGTCATGTAAGCATCATGATGCAACTTAAGTCAGGGGTCCCCAACCCCTGGGCCATGGACCGGTACCTGTCTTTGGCCTGTTAGGAACCAAGCTGCACAGCAGGAGGTGAGCAGTGAGTGAAGCTTTGTCTGTATTTACAGCTGCTCCCCATCACTCACATTGCCACCTGAGCTCCACCTCCTAGCAGATCAGCAGCAGCATTAGATTCTCATAGGAACACACACCCTATTGTGAACTGCGCATGTGAGGGATAGACGTTGCATATTCCTTTTGAGAGTCTAATGCCTGATGATCTGTCACTATCTCCCATCACATCACCCCCAGATGGGACCATCTAGTTGCAGGAAAACAAGCTCAGGCTCCCACTGATTCTACATTATGGTAAGTTGTATAATTATTTCATTATATATTATAATGTAATAATAATAGAAAAAAAGTACACAATAAATGTGATGTTCTTGAATCATCCTGGGATCATTCCCCACCCCCCATCTGTGGAAAAACTGTCTTCCATGAAACTGGTCCCTGGTGCCAAAAAGTTTGGGGACCACTGACTTAAGTTTTAAAAGGATAATTCTAGCTGGCATGTGGAGAGTAAATTAGAAGGAATGATGCTCAACGGTTTCCCACATAATTCAGGATGAAATCCAAAGCATTTAGCAAGGTCTCTAAAGCCCTCCTTGACCTGGCTAACTGCCATCTTCTGACTCTGTCTTGTCACCACTCCCCCTCTGTCACTATGCTCCAGTCACACTGGTATCTTTGTTGTTCCTTGAACACTCTTAGCACATTCCTACCTCAGAGACTTGCACTTGTTGTTCTGGAATGTTCTTTCTCCTAGCTGTCTGCATGGTTCCCACATTACATTAGATCTCCAGTCAAACGTCATCTTATCTGTGAGACCTTCCCCACCACTCTGCCCTCTTTTTTCTCAAGAAGGCTTATCACCACTTAGTGTGTTTTTTATATTTGATGACTTGTTCCGTTTATTGATTTCTTCTTGCATGCGAATGTAAAGGCAACAGGCTGTCATTTTCAAATATTGGAGACTATAATGTTTATTAAGTTTTTTTTGAAAAAGTTATTTGAAGATAAGACCTAGCTAATGCAGAGTTGAATGGAAAAGCTGTAGCAAAATAATTAATACAGAATCAGTGCAGGCAGCTGGGCATGGTTGCATGTGCCTGTTGTCCTAGCTACTTGGGAGGCTGAGGTGGAAGGACTGCCTGAGCCCAGGAGTTCAAGGTAGCAGTAAGCTATGATGGGACCACTGCACTCCAGCCTGGGTGACAGAGGGAGACCCTGTCTCAAAAAAAAAAAAAAAAAAAAATCAGCATAGGAACACAGTGGAGCAACATTTACAACATTCTAAAGAGAGGAACTGACACCTAGAATTTTATACCCAGCCACGTTGTCCTTATATTATAAAGGCAACGGAAACATATTCTCAAGCAGGAAATATTCCTCTTGATATAAAATGAACCAAAAAAACCCACACTATTAAGTTGGTCAATTCCTGAAACTCTACTTTCACTTTCTTATTCTTTGTTTAAATCCAAGTAAAATTAAGTATCATACTTTCTATTTTAAAATAGTGTGTTTAGTGTGATATCACTTTTATAAAACTTGATCTATCTGCATGCCTGCCCATCTGCTCACCCGTTATCTACCCACCCACACACCCACTGCCCATCTTCCATCTCTCTCATACAAATAGCAAGATATTTGGAATGACATCCACCTAATGTTCATGAATGTTATTTAGGGGTAGTAGGAGTTGGAAATTTTTTTCTTTTTTGTACTTTTCTGGATTTCTTGAGTTTTAATAATTGACAAGGTATCAATTTTGTAAAAACAATAAAATCATTCTTCTGCCTCTTCTACCTCCCAGTAGGATCATTTCACTCTCTTTGAGCACGATGTTCAGACTTCCTCCTAACCTGGCACTGCCGGGCTCCGGGGTCTCCTCCCATGCACCCTCCCCACCCCACCTCCTGAGGCCCAGGTCCCCTGCAACACACCCTGCTCTCCCTAATTCCTCTGCGTGCTTTGCACATGTGAGGACTTCTGCTTGGGAAGGCCTTCCCCTAACCAGCCCCTTTATCTCCTCACCTGACCAACCTCTACCCATCCTGCAGCCTCAGCCTAGGCCTCAGGTGAGATAGTTCCCTGCGTTGTGTTTTTGTAGAGATGGGGTTTTGCCATGTTACCCAGGCTGGTCTTGAACTCCTGGGCTCAAGCGATCCACCTGTCTTGGCCTCCCAAAGTTACACAGCGAATAAGATGCATGGTTAAGGCAGGGTTAATCGTGCCTTAACCATGCATCTTATTCACTGTGGTAGAATGTCAATTCTGTGAGAGCCACATGCATCTTATTCACTGTGCCAGCCACTGACCTGGCACAGAGTCGATAGCTAATAAATTAACGCAGGAAGGAAGATAAGGAGGGGAAACAGGACAGAGAGACTATAAATACTAACTGGCTGCCCAGCCAGCTTCCAGCTAAAATCCCATCCTCTGTTGTTGTTCTTTCATTCATCTCTCTTAGAACGGTAGGATGACTGGCAGATTCTCCTGAAAGGTACAGGTGAAGGTAAGATAGTGGATCTGGGGCTCATGGCCTGTGACAATGACAACGATGGCATTGATAGCAGCAACTGCCTTTGGTCAAGCTCCTGCCATTAGCCAGCTGCTGAGCCATGCACCCTCTGTGGGTTCTTGGTGAAGGTCCCTGGAATCCTAGGCTTCCAAGGCAGTGTGAGGCAACTAGAGGTAAGAAGTGGGAATGGAAGAGCCGACAAAATGTGTGACTTCTGGACTGAGACAGGAAGGCAGCTCCTGGGGTCTCTGTGTGGTTGCTCTGCCTTCTGTGGCTGGGGTGTTTCTCCTCCCCCATGTCCCTGCCTCCCCTTCCCTGACCATCCACGCAAGCTCCCAGCGGGGCCTGCTCCTCCACGGGGAACTTCCTGATCAACCCTGCCTTACTTTGAGCACTCGTCAACTTTTTATTCCCAAAGAGCTATTGTATTAAGTTCAAAAATATATTTTCCATTTATGGATATATCAAATGTTACCATTCTCAAGTCATCAAGACTTTTTTTTTTTTTTTGAGGCAATGTCTCACTCTGTTGCCAGGCTGAATTGCAGTGGTGCGATCTCGGCTCACTGCAACCTACACCTCCTGGGTTCAAGTGATTCTCCTGCCTCAGCCTCCCGAGTACCTGGGACTACAAGTGTGCACCACCATGCCCAGCTAATTTTTGTATTTTTAGTAGAGATGGGGTTTCACCATGTGGCCAGTATGGTCTTGATCTCTTGACCTCAGGATCTGCCTGCCTCGGCCTCCCAAAGTGCTGGGATTACAGGCATGAGCCACGGCGCCCGGCCGACTATGTTCGTTTTTGTCTCAGGGTGAATTAAGGTTCCTTAAAGACAGCAAATCTTCATGTTCTTAGTCTCTTCTCACAAAATAAAACTCTGCCCATGAGTAAATGTTTGTTCACTGAATGAATAAGTAAAAACATTTACAAGTATTATTTTGGGGCTTGGGAAAGTTATCCAGTTTTGAATTGACTTGGAGTCTAGAAGATTCCTGGATAAAATGGTTTTTCCTGTTGTCACCATAAAATTGGATATGTGTATAAGAAGTAGGTGATTCACTAACATTAAAAACATTTCTTTTTGGGCTGGGCACGGTAGCTCACAGCCGTAATCCCAGCACTTTGGGAGGCCAAGGTGGGTGAATCACATGGGCCCAGGAGTTCAAGACCAGACTGGGCAATGTGGCAAAACCCAGTCTCTACGAAAAACACAAAAATAGGCCGGGTATGGTGGCTCACGCCTGTAATCCCAGCACTTTGTGAGGTCAAGGTAGATGGATCACAAGGTCAGGAGATCAAGACCATCCTGGCCAACTAAAAATACAAAAATTAGCCGGATGTGGTGGCTCACGCCTGTAATCCCAGCTACTCAGGAGGCTGAGGCTGGAGAACCGCTTGAACCCGGGAGGTGGAGGTTGCAGTGAGCCGAGATCGTGCCAGGGCACTCCAGCCTGGGTGACAGAGTGAGACTCCATCTCAAAAACAAAAACAAACAAAACCCCACAAAAATTGGCTGGGCATGGTGGCATGTGCCTATAGTCCCAGCTACTCGGGAGACTGAGGTGGAAGGATTGCTTGAACCCAGGAGGTTGAGGCTGTGCTGAATTCCAGCCTGGGCAAACACAGCCAGACCCTGTCTCAAAAAGGAGAAAAATAATTCTTTTTGTCCTATGGCTGGAAAGTAAATGTTAAGAACCAGCACCAAAGGTAAGACTTTCCCGTGATTATCTTTTTTTGTTTGTTTGTTTTTTGAGACAGAGTCTCACTCTGTTGCCCAGGCTGGAGTGCAGTGGGGCAATCTCAGCTCACTGTGACGTCCACCTCCCAGGTTCAAGTCATTCTCCTGCCTCAGCCTTCCAAGTAGCTGGGATTACAGGCATGCGCCATCATGCCTTGCTAATTTTTGTATTTTTAGTAGAGACAGGGTTTTGACATGTTGGTCAGGCTGATCACGAACTCCTGGCCTCAAGTGATCCACCTACCTTCGCCTCCCAAAGTGCTAGGATTACAGGTGTGAGCCACCGCACCCAGCCCTGTGATTATTCTTAAGTCTGTACTGCGCTTTATGCCTCAGTTTCCACAGTTAAAACACACTATTTTATTACTCACATTATAGGAGCAATTTGTATTTATAAACTTGGCCTTCACCTTCAACTTCTGAAGATTTTAATATAGCCCAAATGAGTTTGGGGGCTGTGTAAATTCAGTTTTCTTTATTTGGCTCCTTCCTTTAAGGAGTCAGGCTAATGCAAGAAAATCCAATAATTAGATCTTTTGGATTTCAAATAACTGTAAGAGGAAGAGGTGTTTATCTAATGTTTTAGGCATAATACATGTTTTTTCCCGTAGGCCAGGGTGGGTGGGTGTGTGTGTGTGTGTGTGTGTGTGTATGTGGTTATTCTTAACTTGAAAAAGTAAACACTTGTTATCCGTGTTAATTCTTTCCTCTGGGGATTTTATAGACATTGTGGACATGTGACCTGGGAGTCTGTGTCTGAATATGTGCTAGCAGATGGAAGGAAGGCTGCCTCCCATCTCTTGGGAAATGGCTTCACCCAGTTACTCTTTGGTCCAGATGGTTGAGTTAGGTGAAGACATTAGTATTTCACTTCCTAGTAAAGTGACTGTTTAGAAAAAAATATTTCGTGAGGACTGAAAAAACTCTTGCTAAATCTATTTGCTTCCAAGAAACGACAGGTTTTAAGGGATGGGGAAGTGGCCTTAGCTTGGGCTGTGGGAGAGTTGCAGACAAAAGGGTCTCCGGAACACTCACACCGAGTCATCAGGGATCTAATTTTCTGGTGATGAAGAAATCAGATTAATCCTTTGGTATGATTTTCCCCTCCCAAGAGGCATTCATATCTCCAGGGCATGTTGGGATTTCCATAACAGGCTGGGAAAGTCCTGTTGTCTCCTGAGTCCCCAACACCCCGGATGAACGCGTCAAAGGACGGCTCCCAGCCCCGCGCTACCATGATGGATGGAGGGCCACAGATTCTGTTTTCTTTTAAGTTAAAGAAAATATCTGCCCTACCTTGTTGTTAGTGGGGAAGAAGATGAAAGGGAAAGGGCATATGGGAATGTGTGGTGGGGGCCCCTGTACCGTCTTCCTGTGTCTGGGCCCCAGACACCTCACTGCTCCGTGGTGCCTTCAGTCCTATAAATATTAAACTGAGCTTGGAAAGGAACCTTCAAGCTCCGAAATCGCCTCCCAGGTCCTGGTTAAGAGCCTTTTCACAAATTAGATTCTGCAGTCCTGCATTTTAGTTGAAAATCCCCAATGGAAGCTCTGAGCTATAAAAGAAGAGACGAATTACCAGGATGCCCCCTCCGTAAAATGGAAAGCCCTGCAAGCTGCTGATTAGTCTTTTTTCGGCTCTAAAAATCAAGGAAGATCTCGGCTGGGCGGGGTGGCTCATGCCTGTAATCCCAGCACTTTGGGAGAGGCTGAGGCAGGCTTGAGCTCAGGAGTTCAAGACCAGCCTGAACTTGAACTGGCAACATGGCAAAGCCCATCTCTACAAAAAATACAAAAATTAGTCAGGCGTGGTGGTGCGTGCCTGTGGTCCCAGCTACTTGGGAGGTTGAGGTGGGAGGTTGGCTTGGGCTTGGGAGGTTGAGGCTGCAGTGAGCCGAGATTGCACCACTGCACTCCAGCCTGGGCAACACAGTGAGACCCTATCTAAAAAAAAAAAAAAAAAGTCAAGGTCTTCACAACTCTAGGAGACAGAGTGGAATTGAATCTTTGGCTTCAAGGAGAGAGTGGAGGGAGGCAGCTTAACAGGAAGAGAGTAAAGTGAGCAGAAGAAGCCTCAGAAAAATAAAGGCAGGCGACAGGAAGGAGAGGGAAAACCCCCACTTCTCGCGCTGAACAGGGAAATGGGATAGAAAACGTTCCCTATGATATGCCAACTGAGAATCAATTAGATCTGTTCCACATTTCTTTCTCCTCCTTTTCCCTTTGTGCATATTTCCTATGCAGACAGCTCCAGGACGCAGTTCCGGGGAAGCTTATTTCTTCAAAACCCCCCTCTCTCTGCTAGAACAGGCCGTGATTGCTACAGGGCGTACCAGCAAGGGGGCAGTCAAGCACAACGCATGAAAAACAAAGGTCCTTCAACCTCCAAGCCCGCAGGAGAGCAGCTCCACCCACTTCCTTTGAAGTGGCCCTCTGTTTTTTCTAGGATCGAGAATTTTCCTGTAATACATCGGTCTATTTTTAAACCCACTTTCCATTCGCTGGAAGTCAAGAGTGGAAAAATATAATGAATTGTAGAAAGAAGTGGAACATAGGTATAAATGTCAATGGTGGGGTTTTATAGGCACATAGAAATCTCCCCTTTAAAAGCCATTGCGATTATTTTTAGAATGAGAATTGGTCTCAGGGTGGCCTGAGAGAAGAAATGGGAAAAGAACATTTCAACTTTTACTCTACAGTTCAAACCAGTGATGGCAGTTTGCCATCCTCAATTCAGCACGTAAATATGTGGGCTGCCCACCATCTGTGAGTGTGGCAGATGCTATGGGAGACGCTAAGGTGACTTAGACAGGATCTCTGCACTCAAGAGGGTTCCATCTGGTTAGGAGGGGACAGACAGACTCACAAATGACCATAACAGAAAGTGAAGCCCATCACAGTCACCGGTAAAGTGCAGAGCAAGTGTGAAGAGGGAGGGACCTTCCTTCAGGGGATGGGATATCTCCCATTCCGTGGAGCTGGTGGCACTGGAGACAGACCTTGAAAGATGACACTGCAGGGACTGGCCGGATGCCCACCCATCCCATTTTCTCTTCCCAGGCACGTGTTGCAATGAGGTTAGAGTCACGTGGCTGGGCCATGCGATAGAGCCAGTCAGAAGTGGTGGAAGTGAAATATGCCACTTCCGGCCTGGCGCAGTGGCTCACACCTGTAATCCCAGAACTTTGGGAGGCCGAGGCAGGTGGATCACCTGATGTCGGGAGTTTGAGACCAGCCTGACCAACATGGAGAAACCCCATCTCTACTAAAAATACAAAATTAGCCAGTCGTGGTGGCACATGCCTGTAATCCCAGCTACTCGGGAGGCTGAGGCAGGAGAATCGCTTGAACCCGGGAGGCAGAGGTTGCAGTGAGCCGAGATCACACCATTGCACTTCAACCTAGGCAACAAGAATGAAACCCCATCTCAAAAAAAAAAAAAAAGAAATATGCCACTTCCAGGTCTGACTGTGACACCCCTTGTGTGATCATCCAAGCTTTCCCTTTCCCTTCCACATAGAGCCCACATGTTTAAGATAAGTGGTAGAAGCCAGGATCCTTAAGTGCTTGTTGAAAAGAGCTGTCCGGGAGAGCTACCAACCCATATCACACTATGATGTAAGAGAAGATTGAATTCAGCCACTGAGCTGCTGGAGTGGTTTGTTATAGCAAGTAGTGTCTTTAGGACAGAGGAGTAGGTTTTGACCGGTGAAAATGTGGGACCTCTTCCCTGAGTCTCCTTCTGGCGAATGTACCGTTATTAGGACACTCACCACATTTACGGGTATCGCTTCTTTGATGCCAACCATTCAAGCTTGACTATTTGTACCATGAAAAGGACCTCATCTATCTTGCCCTCCCTTCCATCTCTAGAACCTAGCAGAGTGCATCACGTACAGTCGGTGTTTAATAAATGGTTTGTTAAACAAAATGGGTAAGAGGGGGCTTTGTTTGGGGAACATCCAATAGTCTAGTTTCAGGAAAGCATAGGATATTTCTATCTAAAGGAGATGGGCATTTAGGTGGGCCTCTGTGGGGGCCCTTAACAGGGTGTGAGGAGTTGGCACTTATTTTGCGGGGCTGTATCCTGAAGCCTTCCCTCCTCTCCTATCCGCTGTAATACTTCATGGGCTGTTTTCTTTTGTAAACTTCAAAAACTTATTACTAGTTGCCTGTATCTCCAGTCCAACTTTCAGCCTTACTTATCCTAAAAGAACAACAAAGAGAGAGAGAGAGAGAGAGAGAGAGATCTGTGATCCCTATAATATGAACCTGCTTGTTTAAAGATGTCAGAAAACCTAACTCAGCTGACTTTAGGTTAAAAACCATTGGCTCATATAACTGAAAAGTCCAGGAGAGTTATAACTGCTTCAAGTATGGACAGATCAGGGCTCTCAAACACTGTTGTCAAGAATTTCTGATTTTTCTGCTTATTGGAAGTGATGGCATGCCAGTTCTAAGTTTAGGCTTTATTTATTTTTATTTTTTATTTTTGAGATGCCCAGGCTGGAGAGCAATGGCATGATCTCGGCTCACTGAAACCTCTGCCTCCCGGGTTCAAGTGATTCTCCTGCCTCGCTTCCCAAGTAGCTGTGATTACAGGCTCCTGTCACCATGCCCAGTTAATTTTTTGTATTTTTAGTAGAGATGGGGTTTCATCATGTTGGCCAGGCTGGTCTTGAACTCTTGACCTCAGATGATCTACCTGCTTCAGCCTCCCAAAGTGCTGGGATTACAGGCATGTGCCACCACTCTCAGCTAAGCTTAGGCTTTAAAAGGCATGGCATGTTCCCACTCACCCTCATGCATCTGTGCTATTACTATGAGAAGAGCTTGCCTGGCAGACTCCTGTCCATTTAGTCTGAGTCCCCATATGAACACTTGGAGCCCAACCTCAGCAAATAGCCAAATTCACTCTGGAACTATAGCTTTAAGTGCAGATGGAATGACTATGACTACCTTTCCCAGTGTGCCCAGCACTGTCCTGATTTTAAAACTGGGAGTTCCACATCCCAGAAACCCCATCTGTCCTGGGAAGACTGGAACAGTTGGACACCCTAAGTAGAGCCACCTAGCTGAACCTAGCAAGATCGGCTGACACTTAACCAATCTGAATGGTGAGAAATACGTGTTTGTTGCTGAATGTCACTCAGATGTTTATGGCCTTTTGTGACACAGCAACAGCTGATGATACAATGGCTTTACTAAAACACTGTCAAACCCCATATATTCATGTCACAGAGAAGCACTTGTAATGCTCAAGTTCAGTATCGTGTTTGCCATAGAAATACAAGTACATCGGCCGGGCGTGGTGGCTCAAGCCTGTAATCCCAGCACTTTGGGAGGCCGAGACGGGCGGATCACGAGGTCAGGAGATCGAGACCATCCTGGCTAATACGGTGAAACCCCGTCTCTACTAAAAATACAAAAAACTAGCTGGGCGAGGTGGCGGGCGCCTGTAGTCCCAGCTACTCGGGAGGCTGAGGCAGGAGAATGGCGTAAACCCGGGAGGCGGAGCTTGCAGTGAGCTGAGATCCGGCCACTGCGCTCCAGCCTGGGCGACAGAGCAAGACTCCATCTCAAAAAAAAAAAAAAAAAAGAAATACAAGTACATCATGGAATCACAGAACTGATATGAAAATACAGAAATTATCTGGGCCAAGCTACTCTCTTTAGGCAGGTGATCACTATATGCTACTTATATATTCGTTTATGTGCATCTTGCCATTCAAATCAGCAACTTGAACTCATCATAATATTATATAAGATTCTAGGCTGGGCATAGTGGCTCATGCCTGTAATCCCAGCACTTTGGGAGGCCAAGGCAGGGTGGACCACCTGAGGTTAGGAGTTCGAGACCAGCCTGACCAACATGGAGAAACTCCATCTCTACTAAAAATACAATATTAGTCAGGCATGGTGACACATGCCTATAATCCCAGCTACTCAGGAGGCTGAGGCAGGAGAATCACTTGAACCCAGGAGGCGGAGGTTGCAGTGAGCGGAGATCACGCCACTGCCCTCCAGCCTGGGCAACAAGAGTGAAACTCTGACTCAAAAAATAAAAAAAAATTAAAGATTCTAACATTGTATCTTTGTCATGATAGATACAAAGTAAATGCTACAGATGTTGAATATATAACGATGTATGGGAAATATTAAATGATTTGAATGACATCTATTCTCCCTGGTTCCACATAAGGTGCTTCCATATCATGCTTTCTTAGCATCTGCCTGTCCTAATACTTATCACACCTTCTTCTATTTATGTTTGTTTCTCTATGGCCACTATTAATCTATACATTCTGGGAGGCCAGAGCCTATGTGTGTGTTATTCCCTGTATTAGTTTTCTAGGGCTGCCATAATAAATACCACAAACTGGGAGGCTTAAGCAACAAAGATTTATTTTCTCGTTGTTCTAGAAGTTAAAATCCAAGCTCAAGGCACCAGTAGCTTTGGTTTCTTCTGCAGCCCCTCTGCTTCGCTAGCAGGTAACCTACTTCTTGCTGAATTCATATGACCGCCCTCTGTCTGCTCATGTTTCTGGCATCTCTCTGTGTGTCTAAATTTCTTCTGCTAAGGATGCCAGTCATACTGGATTAGAGCCCACCCTAAAGACATCATTTTAACGTAATCACCTCTTTAAAGATTTAATCTCCAAATGGAGTCGCATTCTGGTGTACTGGGGGTTAGGACTTCAACATATGAATTTGGGGGGCGGTGTACAGTTCAGCCCATAACATTGCCTTAACATAGTGTCTGAATGAATGAATACATGAATGAGTGAATATGTTTGGCATAGAGATTTTCTCTAGGACATTTGGATTAGTCTACCTTTTCCCCCTTCATCTTTCTCACAATTATCGGTGAAATCCAAAGCTCATACTTGCTGCTTGTTGGAAGGGTTGGAGTGATGTGCCACCTGCATTCATTTATTTGATGAGAGCTGGTTTCATTTTACTCTCAGTGACAGCAGAGAAAGCAAAAGGCAGCATAAAAAGAGACTAACAGACACAGGAGGGGAAGATAAAGAGGATCATCTTGACCTGGTTTGAATAATCTGATGTATTTTCAAGCTTTTTACAGTTGCTAGACTGACCTTGGGCAGGGGAGAAGGGATAAATCGTGGCCGGAGAGACTCACTGGTGCTCATTGTTTTACATATTCAAGTGCCTGTAATGAGGACAGTCTCATTATCAGTTTACAGGAATCTTTGCTTATGAAGTTTTTGTCTTTCAGAGAGACACTCCTTTGGGTGTCTTAATTTCAGGCACTGAGAAAGAAATACACGGGCCAAGAAGTTGCACTTTGAGCCTTAGCCACCTACGCTTTTGACTTTGTGGATAACTTTAGGCTAATCCGTGTCTTCATTCATGATATAGCAAAGATAAAAAGCAAATCAGGTTGTAGAATACTATACCAGTGAGACTTCATTTGTATTTCCCCTTGACAGACATATTCAAATGTTAGTCCATGGATCATCCATTTCTTTTATGTTTATTTATTATTTTTTGAGATGGAGTTTCACCCTTGTCACCCCGGCTGGAGTGTAATGGCATGATCTCCAGTCACTATAACCTCTGCGTCCTGGGTTCAAGTGATTCTCCAGCCTCAGCCTCCCAAGTAGCTGGGATTACAGGCGCCCACCACCACACCCAGCTAATTTGTGTATTTTTAGAAGAGACAGGGTTTCACCATGTTGGCCAGGCTGGTTTTGAACTCCTGACCTCAGGTGATCCACCTGCCTTGGCCTCCCAAAGTGCTGGGATTACAAGCGTGAGCTTGTAAAGAAACCTGGCCCCTTTCTTTCTTTCATTTCTTAAAGTTCAGGGGTACATATGCAGGTTTGTTTTATAGGTAGACTTGTGTCATGAGGGCTGCTTGTACAGATTATTTCATCACCCAGCTATTAAACCTAGTAACCATTAGTTATTTTTCCGATCTTCTCCCTCCTCCTACCCTACACTGTCTGATAGGCCCCAGTGTGTGTTGTTCCCCTCTATGTGTGTATGTGTTCTCATCATTTAGCTCCCACTTATAAATGAGAACTTGTGGTATTTGGTTTTCTCTTCCTGCATTAGTTTGCTAAGGATAATGGCCTCCAGCTCTATCCATGTCCGTGCAAAAGACATGATCTCATTCTTTTTTATGTCTCCGTAGTATTCCATGGTGTATATGTACATTTTCTTTATCCAGCCTATTGATGGGCATGTGGGTTGATTCCATGTCTTTGCTATTGTGAATAGTGCTGCAATGAACATACACATGCCTGTGTCTTTATAATAGGATGATTTATATTCTTTGGGGTATATACCCAGTAATGGGATTGCTGGGTCAAATGGTATTTCTGTCTTTATGTCTTTGAGGAATTGCCACACTGTCTTCTACAATTTTCCTGAGTATATCAGTCAGGATGGGCTATGTTAGGCTGCAGTAACAAACATTGCCAATATTTTACCAACTTATAGCAACAGAGGTTCCTTTCTTGCTCGTGCTGCATGTTCATTTTGGTTGCTCTATGGCTATTTTCCACGTCCTCTCCACTCTGGAACCCAGGATGATAGAGCTGCCTGTATCTAAAGGTTATCCATCATTATGGCAAAGGAAAAAAAAGAACATGGTGAATCACAAACTGGCTCTTACAACTTGTATTCAGAAATTGCACATATCACATCAATATCCATTTCCTACATTCTACAGGTCATGGGGCCAAGCTTTCACTAATGGGACAAAAAAGTATAATCCTCTGGCCAGGCATGGTGGCTCACGCCTGTAATCCCAGCACTTTGGGAGGCCAAGGCAGGCAGATTGCCTGAGCTTGGGAGTTCAAGATGAGCCTGGGCAACAAGGTGAAACCCCATCTCTACTAAAATACAAAAAATTAGCCGGGTGTGGTGGCATGCACCTGTAATCCCAGATACTCGGGAGGCTGAGGCAGGAGAATCACTTGAACCTGGGAGCTGAAGGTTGCAGTGAGCTGAGACTGTGCCACTGTACCTCCAGCCTGGGTGACAGAGCAAGACTCCGTCTCCAAGAAAAAACAAAAAAGAAAGTATAATCCTCTCTCAGGGAGGGATGACAGACATTTTGGAACAGTAGTACAGTTTGCTACAGTTGATGCATATAGAGTACTGATTTGTGGGTTAAGTTGAACCTAGTGTTGTAAGTATCAGCTGATGTTCTTAACAGGGGTCTCAGGGTGCCCTGAGTAAACCCACTGATAAGTTCACCAGGAGAAAAATCAGTTATATACCAGGAAAGCAATGGGAAGACCTAGAAGAAAAATGGTGGAAATAAAAAGAAATAGATGTATAAAAAAGATGTGGAGGTAGAATCAGTTGAGCTAACCTCTTAGAGTTTTAGAAACTTGACAAAATGATTCTGAAGTTTATTAGGAAGAATAAATAGGCAAGGGTGAGAATTTTGTATAAGAAAACTAATGGAGGGGGACTTACTCTACTAGATAGTAAACATATTGTAAAGCTATAATAGTTACAGAGAATGGCATTAAGTCAAGAATACTCAGACAGGCCGGGCGCGGTGGCTCAAGCCTGTAATCCCAGCACTTTGGGAGGCTGAGACGGGCGGATCACGAGGTCAGGAGATCGAGACCATCCTGGCTAACATGGTGAAACCCCGTCTCTACTAAAAAATACAAAAA
>NW_012103587.1:764321-767762 GCF_000951045.1 Mandrillus leucophaeus
CATAAACCCAGGAGGCGGAGCTTGCAGTGAGCTGAGATCCGGCCACTGCACTCCAGCCTGGGCCACAAAGCGAGACTCCGTCTCAAAAAAAAAAAAAAAAGAATACTCAGGCAGATCAAGGGACAGAACAGAGAGCGCAAAAACAGATGACTTAAAATAGTATGTTTCATTACAATAAAGGGGCCAGGCATGGTGGCTCATGCCTGTAATCTCAGCACTTTGGGAGGCCGAGGTGAGCAGATCACTTGAGGTCAGGAGTTTGAGACCAGCATGACCAATATGGTTAAACCCTGTCTGTACTAAAAATGCAAATATTAACTGGACCTGGTGGCATGTGCCTGTAATCCCAGCTACTTGGGAGGCTGAGGCAGGAGAATTGCTTGAACCCAGGAGGCAGAGGTTGCAGTGAGCCAAGACCGTGCCATTGGACTCCAGCCTGGGCCACAGAACGAGGCTCCATCTCAAAAAAAGAAATTACAATGAAGGAAGCACCCCCTAAAGAGTGGAAGGGACAGCTTGGTTAATACATAGTTATAAACAGTTTGGGGAAAATTGACTCTTGGAGGAAAAAAGCAGTTAAGAGTCTCATCCTAAATTCCAAATAAATTTTAGTTGCATCAAGGAAATATATACATAAGTAAAATAGTGGATAAATTAAGAAAAAATATATGTGATGTTGTTTATGTAATTCCTAGATAAGAAAATTAATTCTTTCCAAGTGTAAAAACAATAGAAAAAAATCCTCAAAGTAAATAAATAGATTGGCCACTTAAAAAATTTAATTTCCACATACATGTATGTGTGTGTGTGTGTGTGTGTATATATATATATATAAAATCTCATAGAAAATGAAAAATCAAAGAAGAACTGGGAAAAATAAATATCTTATAAAATACATCAATCAGTCATATCCTTAAGAGAACAAAGTACTTGTACTAATAAGACTAAACTCCCAAAAGAAAAATGAGCAAAGACTATGAATAGACAATTTATTGAAGATGAACTATATAATTGGTTAACTAATTGCAAATGGAAAGCTGAACAAATTTTCAACCTCAGCAATTATAAAAGAAATGCAAATTAACGCCACGAGACAACATATTTTAACTTATTAAAGTAGCGAAGATTAAAACTATTTGAAGGTGGGAGGCTGCGTGGGGAAAGGCACTCCTTGGCATTGCTATGGACATCTGAGTTTGCAACCACCTTCTAGAGGGAGAGTTTGGCACTGTAGATGAGAAACCTCATTGATCTAGTAATTTGCTTTTAGGAATCTATCTGGTGGGTCGCTTTCAGCTATTCCCTCTAAGGAAATCATCAGAGATATGATCATAGACTTAGGTAAAAGGTGGTTGTTACGACAGCCTTATAATGTCAAAAATTTGGGAACACACAAAACGCCTAATACCTGGGATTCTCAAGAATAGATCAGTTTATGGCACAGGAAAAAAATGGTATTTTTGAAGAAAATATCTCCCAGGGAGCTGCTTAGCAGTGAAGGGCAAGGAGGGAGGAATGCTACCCTTTGAATGGGTGTCCTGTTCAAAAGGTGATACGGCAAATCCTGCAAAGTTCGCCTCCTTCCCTCTTCTGCCCCCAAGTTCCTGAGCCTCCACTGCCCTTGCAGAAGCAACCAATCCGTCCATGTTCTTCTCTTGCCGGAGGGTTTCTAAGCTGGACTGTTAGCTCGCCATGTGATTTTCGGAGACAGACGATTCAAGGATGTTCTTAGAATGATGAGAAGAGAAAGGGGACTGTCTGTGGTGGTCACAACTTTTGGTCTCCTGTCACCTTTTCCCCCTCTGTAAGGGGTAGGACATCAAGATGGGAGAGGAGAGCAACACCTAGAAAGGGAAATAGGGAAGCAACTAGGGGGTCTGAACTGAGGGTGGGAGGAAGGAGGAAACAGTTTTTAGACAGTAGGGGAAGAGGAAAAGGTGAGAGAAGATGCGGAGAAAGTTAGCAGGGAAGAGGCTGATGTGAGACCATCTCGCAAGGTAGTCTCCATGACTTAAGCAACAGGCTGACCGACCTCCAAGTGAACAGGTGAGAATCCTGCAGGAGAAGAGGAAAATGTCGTGGGAGCCCCAGAAGTGAAGTGAGGCAGGATGAGAAGGTTGCCAGGCAACGCGAGGTCCGGATGGACGCCTGGGCTTGTATTTGTGGCCGCATCTTTGGCACAATATGGCGAACCTCTCCACCAAGAGGAAACCATATGGGTTAGGAGCAGAGGAAGAGGAGGCTTGACTGACTCAGGGTTGGGGGTACTCAAAGGGAGCAGTGGCCAGGTATCTAACAGTAGTGAGGGCAGAAGGATTGAGTCCCAGGTTAGGGCTGCTGAGAAGAGACCAGTAGGCTGACTGGGCAAACAAGATCGAGGCCAAGAACTGAACGCCACAGTGAGGTTGGGGCCAAGGCAGCGTGGGTAAGAGTGAAAAAATGGGGGAGTCAAAAGAGTAGGGGATTCCAGGTCAGACCTTGAGATTGCCTGAGTAACCGTGTTCAGCAACCAGAAATGAAAGGCAAGAAGCTAGTTGGGCCAATCTGGACTTTGGTAGGCACTAGGCATTTTTGCCGTTGAAGGTCTCTTCCTCCATAAAAATAAAATTTAAGAATGACATTTTACAACTACATTGGTATAAAGGCAAATCTATTAATATTATGTATTCAAGCATTGTCTTCAACGAAAGTTCAGGGTTTGTTCCTCACTCTGATTTTAAAAGAAAGAAAAACATTTCTTGCAGCCCAACAAGTATTTTGGGCCTAGGCACTGTTCCTGCTATGCGTGGTGGATAAGTCAGCCCTGCATGCAGCCTCCAAAATCGGGAGGTCTGTGCCAAGCACCTGGGAGCCAGAGTCCAAAGGAAGCCCAGATCTGTCTTCCATGGCTCCCCGCCACCCTCCATGCTCAGCTCTTCCCAGCCTTTGCCTTTTCCCTAAAAGGCCCAAACTTCACACTGCCCTAGCGTGCCCACTCTGTCTTTCTAACCCTTTTTTCTCCTCCTCCTGGACTTTCTCGTCCCGCCTGCCCTGTCTTTCCAGCCTCACCTTTTACCACAGGTGAGTGCCAGGCACACAGGAGTGTACAGATGGAGAGGGTGTGTTCACAGAGGCTTGGGCAGAAGCACCGAGACAACAGACAGGACATTCCAAAGGAGGGGCTGCCCCATGGGCAGAATATTCCTAAAAAGTGCCTGTCAACTTGAGTATTTGGGTCCTAAACCACCCCCCGGCCACATCAGGGGTATAAAAAAGGTCCAGCACTGCAAGTAAGGAAAAGGGTTCTTTGGGCTGGGCACGGTGGCTCATGCCTGTAATCCCAGCACTTTGGGAGGCTCAGGCGGATTGCCTGAGCTCAGGAGTTCATGACCAGCCTGGGTAACAAGGCAAAACCCCATCTCTACCAAAATAGAAAAAAAAATTAGCTGCGTGTGGCGGCAT
>NW_012103587.1:773972-774923 GCF_000951045.1 Mandrillus leucophaeus
GACCTCAGGTGATCCACCCACCTCAGCCTCCCAAAGTGCTGGGATTATAGGCATGAGCCACCATGCCTGGTGCAAGATGGAGTCTTATAAATTGGTATCTTCTAGGTAGATTCCTAAAAGTAGAAGGATGGACCAAAGAGTACACAAAATTCTAGGATTTTTTTTTCTGTACATATTGTCAAATTGTACTCTGGAAAAAATCGTACCAATTTACCCTGCCACCCAGCGGTGTACAAGAGTGCCTGTCTCCCCAAACCCATGCTAACACTGGGAACCAGTATTATTTTTGGTTTGTTAATCTAATAATTGAAAACTTGTTACTCAGTGTTTTAACTTTGGGATGGCCAGTTTTACACATTTACTGGATTATGCATGCCAGAGTGAGTAGTGCATTATATTCTTTAAGGCAGACATACAGAGGAAGCCAATTTGTTTTCAGAAGGTTGATTGGTGAGCAGGAAGAAGAATGGAGAGGCATACCATGTTCATGGATTGGAAGATCCAACATAATAAAAATGTCAGGTCTCCCCAAATTGCTATACAGATTTAACACAATTCCCATCAAAATCCCAGAAGGGCTGGGTGTGGTGGCTCACACCTGTAATCCCAGCACTTTGGGAGGCTGAGGCGGATGGATCACAAGGTCAGGAGTTTGAGACCAGCCTGGCCAACATGGTGAAACCCTGTCTGTACTAAAAATACAAAAATTAGCTGGGTGTGGTGGCGGGCACCTGTAACCCCAGCTACTTGGGAGACTGAGGCAGGAGAATTGCTTGAACCTGGGAGGTGGAGGTTGCAGTGAGCTGAGATCATGCTGCTATAGTCCAGCCTGGGCAACAGAGCAAGACTCCATCTCAAAAAAAAAAAAAAAAAAAAAAAAAAAATTCCCAGGAAGATCTATCCAATTTCAAGACTTATTGTACAGTTACAGTAATAAAGACTGTATAGTAT
>NW_012103587.1:778093-800226 GCF_000951045.1 Mandrillus leucophaeus
AAAAAAAAAAAAAAAAAGATGAGCGTTCTCTAGCTGTAGTTCTTCTGTGAGTCCCTTCTGTCTCTTCTCCCCAGTGGGAGAGGAGCTTTATTTTGACCCCTCAGGGAGCTTTGTCTTCTTGAGATTGGACACAGTGGTCTGTTATCTGGCTCCTTAAAGGCTGAGAGAGGGGCTGGTAAGCTGTGTTTTGGGAAAGGGGAGGGAGAGATGTTTGTATTGGATGTTCTGTCCACCAAGAGTTTGCTGGGGTAAAGCATGCTTGAATATTATCTCCTGGACCAGGTAGTGGGCCATGGGCATGGCAGCAGCCAGTATGAGGTTGTCTTAGGTACTACTTTAGAGGTCACCTGACCAAGAGGGTGAACAGCCTTTAGTAAATAGAAGTGGGTGGTGCCACAGGATTCCCAGGGCCAAGAAAGGCCCTGGCCCAGGCATCAGCCTGCCACAGGGGGCTGCTGGGTGAGACCCTACAAAGGTACCCATGAGAGAAGTGCTCAGCTTTAAACAGACCAAGACCAGAGAACCAGAAGCCAGATGGCCCTCATGACACCAGCCATGTCCCAATCTGGGGGCTCCCACTACCTTTTCTCCCTCCCAAAGGGGTTAGACATCAAGATAGGAAAGGGGAACAACACCTAGAAAGGGAAAGAGAGAAAAAATGGGGCCCGAACTGAGGGCAGGGAGAACAATCAACTTTAAATCAAGTTTGAAGTTCTGATTTTTATATGAACTGGACGTTTTAATGATGGCATTGAAATTGGGTTTTAGGACTCAGAAGGCTTGAAGAACCATTCTACCTCAGAGTGATGAGAAAAGGTAAAGGATCTGCCCCATACTTCACCTAGGGGAAGGAGAATCGTCCCTGCAGAGTGCACTTAGAAGGACAGTGGGAGACAAAAAGACAGTCGCTTTCTGATTGTATATGATGGGTCATTGTTCAATACAAGAGCTGCTCTGGGCATATCATCAAAACAGTCTGCCCTCTTTCTGCTGTGTCTTTGCTTAAGCTGCTCCCTTAGCTGGGAAGAGTGGCATCCCTTGCCCTCTTGTTGAAATTCTCCTCCTTCAAGATCAAGTTTAAATTCCGTGCCTCTGTAACCTTTTCCCCAATCCCCAATCTCTAGCACTTTCATGAGACTGATACATAAAGTCAAAATGCCAACTGATTTAAATTGCATAAATGGTGCACCATGGGGAAAAGTTGAGTAAAATAAAAAGAAACTCCACTACCCAGAGATAAACATTAAAAGCAGGTGTTATTGATAAGCCAGGTACTATTTTTAAGTACTTTGCAAATACCAACCCATTGGATTCCTATGGCATCACCAACGAGTGGGTACTACTACCATCCCTATTTTCCACTACATGTGGAAAGATTAGGTAACTTTACCAAGGTCCCACAGCCTACAAATTGTTGGGCCAGGATTTGAACCCAGGTGGTCCAGTCTCCATAGGCTGAGCTCTTAACCACTACACTAGGCTGCCTCACTTGCTACATATCTTTGGTGCCAGCCATATCACAAAGTACTCTGGTTGAATCATGCATGTGATAATGAGTAGTGTATTATCTTCTTTAAGGCAGACATACATAGCCATATCAAGCCTTTTCCTATACAAATATATGCATATAAACATACATGCAAATAACAGATATATAATATATAAATATATTAGTGAAAACAGGATAGGATACCCTACATAATATTTTTTAGCCTATTTTTCAAGTTAAAAATAAATCATGAATGTCCTTCTATATCAACAAATATACACTGCTATTTTTAATGGCTATATACTCTTTTATTGTAACATACTGTAATTTAATAAATTTTCTGGTTTGGGACATTTTGATTTTTCACTTTTGCGATTATAAATATTGATTGATGCTTTTTGGTATAAATCTTTCTTCACTACTCCATTAGTTGCTTAACATAGTATATTAGTTTAATCATTGTATAACAAACTACCACAAACTTTGTGGCTTAAAACAAGACATTACCTCACAATTTCTGCTGATCAGGAGTCCAGATCCACAGGGCTTATGTGGCTGCAGTCAAAGTGTTGACTGGGCTGTATTCTTATCTGGAGGCTCAACTGGGGAAAAAATCTTCTTCCAAGTCCACTCAGCTGTTGGAAGAATTCATTTCCTTATGGCTGTGGGACTAAGAGCTTCCATTTAGTTTTGTCTTTGCTACCTGTCAGCAGTTCACATATGGCAGCTTGCTTCTTTAAGGCCATCAGGAGAGCAAGAATGAGTCTCCCAGCAGATGTAGTCTTTTTTTTTTTTTTTCTGAGATAGAGTTCCCTCTTGTTGCCCAGGCTAGAGTGCAATGGCAAGATCTTGGCTCACTGCAACCTCTGCCTCCTGGGTTCAAGTGATTCTCTGCCTTAGCTGGGATTACAGGCATGTGCCACCATACCCAGCTAATTTTTTGTATTTAGTAGAGACAAGGTTTCACTATGTTGGTCAGGCTGGTCTTGAACTCCTGACCTCAGGTGATCCACCCACCTCAGCCTCCCAAAGTGCTGGGATTATAGGCATGAGCCACCATGCCTGGTGCAAGATGGAGTCTTATAAATTGGTATCTTCTAGGTAGATTCCTAAAAGTAGAAGGATGGACCAAAGAGTACACAAAATTCTAGGATTTTTTTTTCTGTACATATTGTCAAATTGTACTCTGGAAAAAATCGTACCAATTTACCCTGCCACCCAGCGGTGTACAAGAGTGCCTGTCTCCCCAAACCCATGCTAACACTGGGAACCAGTATTATTTTTGGTTTGTTAATCTAATAATTGAAAACTTGTTACTCAGTGTTTTAACTTTGGGATGGCCAGTTTTACACATTTACTGGATTATGCATGCCAGAGTGAGTAGTGCATTATATTCTTTAAGGCAGACATACAGAGGAAGCCAATTTGTTTTCAGAAGGTTGATTGGTGAGCAGGAAGAAGAATGGAGAGGCATACCATGTTCATGGATTGGAAGATCCAACATAATAAAAATGTCAGGTCTCCCCAAATTGCTATACAGATTTAACACAATTCCCATCAAAATCCCAGAAGGGCTGGGTGTGGTGGCTCACACCTGTAATCCCAGCACTTTGGGAGGCTGAGGCGGATGGATCACAAGGTCAGGAGTTTGAGACCAGCCTGGCCAACATGGTGAAACCCTGTCTGTACTAAAAATACAAAAATTAGCTGGGTGTGGTGGCGGGCACCTGTAACCCCAGCTACTTGGGAGACTGAGGCAGGAGAATTGCTTGAACCTGGGAGGTGGAGGTTGCAGTGAGCTGAGATCATGCTGCTATAGTCCAGCCTGGGCAACAGAGCAAGACTCCATCTCAAAAAAAAAAAAAAAAAAAAAAAAAAAAAAAATTCCCAGGAAGATCTATCCAATTTCAAGACTTATTGTACAGTTACAGTAATAAAGACTGTATAGTATTGACAAACACATAGATCAATTGGCCAATTAGACAACCCAGAAATAGATCCACACACATATACCCAACTTAGTTTTGTCCAAAGTGCAAAAACAATTCAATGGAAAAAAGTTATCTCCTTGTAAAAATGGTGCTGGAGCTATTATTCATCCATGGACAAAAATATGAGCCTTGACCTATGTCTCACATCTTTACAAAAATTAACTCAGCATGAATTGTGCACTTAAATGTAAAACATAAAATTTTTAAACTCTTAGGAGACAGGAGAAAAATATTTAGGATCTAGTGATAGACAGTTCTTTGACCTGACACCAAAAACATGATCATAAAGTGAAAAATTGATAAATTGGGATTCATCAAAATGAAAAAAATTTGCCCTGCAAAATATCCTTAATTTAAGAGGATGAAAAGACAAACTGGAGAGTGGGAGAAAATATTTGTAAACCACATATGTGACAAAGAACTCATATCTAGAATATAAAAAAGAACTCTGAAAACTCAGTAGTAAAAGTGAAAACAATTTGACTAGAACATGGGCAAAAGACATGAAGAGACATTTTATTGAAGAAGTTTAAAGATGACAAATAAGCACATGAAAAGATACTCAACATCATTAGCAATTAGGAAAACACAAAATGACAATGATATGTTATCACACACCTATCAGAATGACTAAAATAGAAAATAGTGGCAACATCAAATGCTGGTAAAGATGCAGAGAGACTGGATCAAATATATATTGCTGGTAGACATGTAAAATGGCACGTGTAAAATGGGGGACAGTGTGGCAGTTTTGTTTGTTGAGATGTGATATAGTGGAAATAGAACATTGGCTTGAGGCTGGGCACAGTGGCTCACACTTGTAATTCCAGCACTTTGGGAGGCCCAGGTGGGCGGATCACCCGAGGTTGGGAGTTTGAGACCAGCCTGACCAACATGGAGAAACCCCGTCTCTACTAAAAATACAAAATTAGCCAGACGTGATGGTGCATGCCTGTAATCCCAGCTACTCAGGAGGCTGAGGCAAGAGAATCACTTGAACCTGGGAGGCAGAGGTCGCGGTGAGCCAAGATCTTGCCATTGCACTCCATCCTGGGTGACGAGCGAAACTCCGTTCCTGCCTCCCCAACCAAAAAAAAAAAAAAAAAAGGGAACACTGGACTTGACTTGAATGCCAATTTTATCACTCAACTGGCTGAACAAGTACCAACCTTGCAGAGCTTTGGTTTCTTCATCTGTGAACTGGGGATGAAAATAGTACCTACCCATAATTGAGAGGATTTAAATCAGTGGCTGGCAAATTACAGTCCTTGGAGTAAATCTAGTCTGGCACCTGTTTTGCAAATAAAGTTTTATTGGAGCATAGCCATAACCACACCACAAGGACAGAGTTGAATGTTTGTGACAGAGACTGGCTTACAAAGCCATTTACTAGATATACCTTTATAGAAAAACTTGCCAACCCCTGATCTAGATGATATATTGTATATAAAAAGTTTGAAAATAGTAACGCATTAATTGTAGTTGTTATTATATATCTTTAATAACAGACGACCTGTTTCCCCAGAAGAAAGAATGGTTTTCTCACACAATGCCAATCTGAATAGGTAGATTTTTTTTTTCTTTTTTGAGACAGAGTCTCACTCTGACACCTAGGCTGGAGTACAGCGGCACGATCATGGCTCACTGCAACCTTCACCTCCCAGATTCAAGTGATTCTACTGCCTCAGCCTCCTGAGTAGCTGGGATTACAGGCATGTGCCACCATGCCTGGCTAATTTTTGTATTTTTAGTAGAGACCGGGTTTCACCATGTTGGTCAGGCTGGTCTTGAACTCCTGAACTCATGATCCTCCTGCCTCAGCCTCCTAAAGTGCTGAGATTACAGGCATGCACCACCGCTCCCAGCCATCTGAGCAGGTAGATTTTTAAAAAGCTTGGATGACAAATCCCCCAGTGAGAGTATCGTGCTAGCAATATTGTATCTTGTAAGTAATATAAACAATCAGTTTGATAGATAACACTTTATATTATGAACAGTTTTAAACATAGAGAAAGGTGAGCTCCATGTATCTACCAGCTGGATTTAGCAATTGTTAACATTTTGCCCTATTTGCTTTATGACCTATTATCTCTATCCATCTATCCACCCACCTCACGTATCTGTGTTTATATATTATTTGCTCAGTCATTTGAAAGCAAATTGCTGACATCATGAGTCTTCACCCCTAAATACTTCCTTAGCAAGGTGAACGCCCAAGGGATTCACCTTGCCCACTGCCTAGACAGAGCTGATTCATCAAGACAGGGGAATTGCATTAGAGAAAGAGTAATTAATGCAGAGCCAGCTCTGCGGGAGACCTGAGTTTTATTATTACTCAAATCATTCTGTCAGAACATTCAGGGAGCAGAGTTTTTAAGGATAACTTGGTGGGTTGGGGGAAGCCAGTGAGAGGAGTGCTGATTGGTCAGAGATGAAATCGCAGTGAGCCAGGAGTGCTGATTGGTCAGAGATGAAATCATAGCGAGTCAAAGTTGTCTTACCCTGAGTCAGTTCCTGGGTGGGGGCCACAAGATCAGATGAGCCAGTTTATGCATCTGGGTGGTGCCAGCTGAGCCATCAAGTGCAGGGTCTGCAAAATGTCTCAAGCACTAATCTTAGGAGCACTTTAGGGAGGGTCAGAATCTTGTAGCCTCCAGTTGCATGACTCCTAAACTGTAATGTCTAATCCTGGGGCTAATGTTAGTCTAGTCCCCAGGCAAGAAGGAGATCTGCTTTGGGAAAAAGGCTGTTACCATCTTTGTTTAAACTATGAACTACAAAGTTTCTCCCACGGTTAGTTCAGCCTACGCCCAGGAATGAACAAAGACAGCTTGGAGGTTAGAAGCAAGATGGAGTCAGCTAAGTCAGATCTCTTTCACTGTCTGAGTTATAATTCTGCAAAGGCGGTTTCATGTGCATCTTCTGTGAATAATGACTTTCTCCTGCAGAATCGCAAAATCGTCGTAACATGTTATAAAAATTGCAACAATTCCCTAATATCATCTAATATTCAACTTTCTCCAATTGTTCACAAAATGTATTTCTTACCTCTTTTTTTCAAACCAAGAACCAAGGAAGTTTATCTCAGTGTGTCTGGTTGTTCTGTTTCTTTTAATCTTATCCCTCCACCTTTTCTCCCTATGACACTGACTTTTTGAAGAGACAATTTCAGACCATTTAAACCAAATAAACTATGGGCTCTTGGCAGGCAAGGCGATTTTTTTTTTTTTCCGCTGTGCCTCTGAGCACTTAATACAGAACCAGCTGAAAAAATACTTTTCGACTTATTGATTGTGCTATGGCAACTGGGAGCATTCTGAACAAACGGAGCAAGAAGCCCTTCTCATATTTGACTAATCAGTTAATTAACTTTTACTCTATGTGAGGCAATTACCCTAAAACATTCTGGTTTTGTGCTACCAGTTGTGGGACCAGAGCTTAATTTCTCCCTGTCAAAGTGGTGGAAGAGGGGCCTTTGATTTGGTATCCATCCTGAGGACAACTCAAAGACTTTTGCCCTCAAATAATTTAAAGGGTAATGGGTAAGGTACAAAAGGTAGAGGATGGAGAATAGCTCAAAACTACAGGATGGATCAGGTGCTGGTAGATTCTCTCAACCTGACATCCCTTCATCTGCTTTTCCTTTTAGTGCAATAACAAAGACTGTCCTAGGGAAATGCCCTCCTATTTATTTTCTTTTTCTTTTTTTTTCCCCCCCTTTTTTTTTGAGACGTAATCTCACTCTATTGCCAGGCTGGAGTGCAGTGGCGGGATCTCGGCTCACTGCAACCTCTTCCTTCCAGGTTCAAGCGATTCTCCTGCCTCACCTTCCCGAGTAGCTGGGACTACAGGCACATGCTGCCACGCTCAGCTAAGTTTTGTATGTTTACTAGAGACGGAGTTTCACCATATTGGCCAAGATTGTCTCAATCTCTTGACCTCGTGATCCACCTGCCTCAGCCTCCCAAAGTACTGGGATTACAGGCGTGAGCCACCAAGCCCAGCTTTTTCTATTATATTGTTTGCATTTCTGGTTGGGAGTTAAGCCTTTGGATTATTTTCTTATGTTAATTCAAACATTCCAACAGATTTGGAAATGGTTTCAGGAGAGGACCCTTGAATATCTGAGGGTCTAGTTAACAGTGGGGAACATTCCAACATTATTTATTGGAAACCATATGATACATGGAATTAACATTGCATATTTTGGAGAAAATCTTGACCCTCACAGTCAGTTTTGAGCATTTAGAAAAGGAGGAAAGTTTGGCTGAAAGTTGAAAGCCCTTGTGTTTCCTACCAGCCAATAGTAAATCTTTCCTAGAAGTGCCAGTGTGAGCTGATTTCCAGCCACTGGGGCTGATCCTAAAATAGGTGATTAGGTGTAACATAGAAGTCAAAAGCCGCATTTCTGGGAACTTTGGAAGCACAAGGGAATGTCCTGTTGACCGAAACAATTGAAGAGGAAATAGACAGGAAGCAGAGTTCGGTCGCTGGTGAGGCTACGGCCCAATCTCTCCTGGTACATTTGTCTTTCCTTGGAGAGAACTAATTGGATTACCACAGCTTCCAGAAAGAGCCAAGCCGTTATTATTATTATTATATTTCTTTTTCTTTCTTTCTTTCTTTTTTTTTTTTTTTGCGATGGAGTCTGGCTCTGTCACCCAGGCTGGAGTGCAATGGCGCGATCTCGGCTCACAGCAACCTCCACCTCCCTCGTTCAAGCAATTCTCCTGCCTCAGCCTCCTGAGTAGCTGGGATTACAGGTGTGTGCCACCACGCCCAGCTAATTTTTGTATTTTTAGTAGAGACAGTGTTTCCCCATGTTGGCCAGGCTGATCTCGAACCCCTGACTCAGGTGATCCTCCTGCCTCGGCCTGCCAAAGTGCTGGGATTACAGGCATGAGCCACCGCACCCAGCCATTAGTACATTTCTTTAGAAGGCCTAGCTGCCTGAGAATTCGGAAGCACTTTCATGTATTTTGTGGCAACTGTCTGGTTTCTATAATTGTAGTTTGAGCTCTCTCTCGCTCACACCTCTTCTTCTGCCTCTCTCTGTCACCTTTTACCTGCTTCAGGTCTCTCAGCCCAGCATCACCTTGTCAGGGCAGCCTGCATCCATCCCCCAGACTGGAAAGATCCCCCTTTCAAATAACCTCATGGCACCTACACCTCAAGACAGGTTGCAATTGAATGTCTGTTTATCCCTCCCTGTCTCCATTCTATCCCCAGGGCCTCCCACTCTGCCTGGCAAAGAACAGATGTGCTCACATCAGGAATATTTTAATGAAGGTGCTGTTACTGGAAAGGGATCCCAATGCAGACCCCAAGAGAGGGTTCTTGGATCTCATGCAAGAAAGAATTCAGGGCGAGTCCATAAAGTGAAAGCAAGTTTATTGGAAAAGCAAAGAAACAAAAGAATGGCTACTCCATAGACAGAGCAGCACCCAGGGTCACTGGCTGGCCATTTTTATGGTTATTTTGTTATTATATGCTAAACAAGGGGTGGATTATTTATGAGTTCTCTGGGAAAGGGGCAGGCAATTCCTGGAACTGAGGGTTCCTCTCCTTTTAGACTATATAGGGTAACTTCCTGATGTTGCTGTGGCATTTGTAAACTATCATGATGCTGGTAGGAGTGTCTTTTAGCATGCCAATGCGTTATAATTACCATATAATGAGCAGTGAGGATGACCAGAGGTCACTTTCATCACCATCTAGGTTTTGGTGGGTTTCAGCTGGCTTCTTTACCACATCTTGTTTTATCAGCAGGGTCTTTATGACCTGTATCTGTGGTGCCAGTCCTGCTGACCTCCTTTCTCATGCTGTGACTAATGATGTCTAACCTCCTGGGAATGGAGCCTTGTAGGTCTCAACCGTATTTTACCCAGTCCCTATTCAAGATGGAGTTGCTCTGGTTGGAACGCCTCTGACAGTATGAGTTTGGGAAGAGATAGAAATGCTGAAGAATTGACCTGGAGACAGCGAAGGAGACACAGGGTTTACTGGGGAGATTACATACAGGGACAGTCCAGTGGTGGCAGGCTGGCCAGGAGAACCACTGCCATTGGTAAAAAGCATGTAGTTGATATACCATTTTCACTTAGCACCCTCCACCTAGCAACCTCCATACATAACTAGGCCAAGAATATGGACAGAAAATTGACAAAACAAACATAAACCATGAAAAATATGAAACACACCTTTTAAAAGGTCAACCTAAATTGGATTCAAAGAAATGCAAATTAAAATATTTGGTCATCAAATCAGCAAAGAAGAAAATAAAATAATATGCAATGCTGTTGCAGTGAACGAGATTCTAACGGAAATATGTTTTCTGGCATAAATATATTCAACATATATAAATATTAATGTATATAAATAATATGTAGACATATTGTAAACATATACACGATAATTATATAAACATATAAATGTATAAATCAATAAATATCAGAGCAGTGATGAAGACAATAATAATTATGGTAATAATCCCAAACGTAAATGTGAACATTTGTTGAGGGCTCACTCACACTACTTGTGACATTTTATATATATTATCTCACTTAATCCTGACAACAACCCCCATTGTCTGAAGTACATACCCAAGGCTTGTCCAAGGATATCAAGGATGCAGACTGGCAAGGAGGGAATTTAAAAGCAGAAGTTTAATAGGCAAAAGAAAGAGGAAAGCTCCCTCATGCAGAGGAAGGGGTCCTGAACAGGTTTCCGGGTTCCCGGCAAGATGCCGTTGGTTTTATAGATGAGCTTGAGGAGGTGGTGTCTGATGTACATAGGATGCAAAAGATTGGTTGGATCAAGTGTTCCATTTACATAGCATGCAAAGAAGCTGGCTATCCCATCTTAATCTATTTTTATACAGATGTGTTCTCTACCTGGCCAGCGCCGTGTTGCCTGTTCCCTTACTGCACACATGGTGACAAAGAAAAGGGAAGCCTCCATGTTGCATATGCCTGGCTCCTAGGTGTCAGGCCTCTGAGCCCAACTAAGCCATCATATCTCCTGTGACCTGGACGTATACATCCAGATGGCCTGAAGCAACTGAAGATCCACAAAAGAAGTGAAAATGGCCTTAACTGATGACATTCCACCATTGTGATTTGTTTCTGCCCCACCCTAACTGATCTTGTACTTTGTAATCTCCCCCACCCTTAAGAAGGTTCTTTGTAATTCTCCCCACCCTTGAGAATGTACTTTGTGAGATCCACTCCCTGCCCACAAAACATTGCTCCTAACTCCACCGCCTGTCCCAAAACCTGTAAGAACTAATGATAATCCACCACCCTTTGCTGACTCTCTTTTCGGACTCAGCTCGCCTGCACCCAGGTGAAATAAACAGCCTTGTTGCTCACACAAAGCCTGTTTGGTGGTCTCTTCACACGGACGCGTGAGACATTTGGTGCTGAAGACCCAGGTCAGCAGGATTCCTTCGGGAGACCAGTCCCCTGTCCTCACCCTCACTCCATGAAGAGATCTACCTACGACCTCGGGTCCTCAGACCCACCAGCCCAAGGAACATCTCACCGATTTTAAATCGGGTCAGCGACCTCTTTTTACTCTCTTCAACCTCTCTCATTACTCCTCAACCTGTTTCTCCTTTCAATCTTGGCGCCACCCTTCAATCCCTTTGTTCTCTTAATTTCAATTCCTTTCATTTTCTGGTAGAGACAAAGGAGGCACATTTTATCCTCACTCAAAAATGAGTGAGGATATGGTGAACCCAAAACTGTGGACCAAAAATGAGTGGACCCAAAACTCCAGCACCGGTCACGGACTCGGGAAGGCAGCCTTCCCTTGGTGTTTAATCACTGCGGGGACGCCTGCCTGATTATTCACCCACACTCCACTGGTGCCTGATCTCCGCGGGGACGCCTGCCTTGGTCATTCACCCACATTCCCTTGGTGGCAAGTCAATTGCGGGGACGCCTGCTTTGGCTGCTCACCCACATTGCAGCCCAGGGCTGCTCCCCACTCCCTTCTCTGTGTCTCTACCCTTCTTTTTAAACTTGCCTCCTTCACTGTGGGCAACCTTCCACCCTCCATTCCTCCTCCTTCTCCCTTAACCTGTGTTCTCAAGAACTTAAAACCTCTTCAACTCTGGCCTGACCTATTTTCTTCTGCAACACCGCTTGGCCCCAGTACAAACTCGACAGTAGTTCCAAGTGGCCAGAGAATGGCACTTTCGATTTGTCTATCCTACAAGATCTGGATAATTTTTGTCGAAAAATGGGCAAGTGGTCTGAGGTGCCTGACGTCCAGGCATTCTTTCACGCATTGGTCCCTCCCCAGTCTCTGCTCCCAGTGAGACTCGTCCCAAATCTTTCTTCTTTCTCTCCTGGTCTGTTCTTCAGTCTCCACCCCACGCGCTGAGTCCTTTTAATCCTTCTTTTCCACAGACTCATCTGACATCTCCCCTTCTCCCCAGGCTGCTCCTCGCCAGGCCCAGCCAGGTCCCAATTCTTCCTCAGCCTCTGCTCCCTCACCCTATAATCCTTCTATCACCTCCCCTCTTCACACCTGGTCCGGTTTACAGTTTCGTTCCATGACTAGCTCTTCCCCACCTGCCCAACAATTTCCTCTTAGAGAGGTGGCTAGAGCTGAAGCCATGGTCAAGGTTAACGCTCCTTTTTTCTCTATCAGACCTCTCCCAAATCAGTTAGCATTTAGGCTTTTTTTTTTTTTAATCAAATATAAGAACTTAACCCAGTTCATGGCCCGTTTGGCAACAACCCTTAGACGCTTTACTGCCCTAGACACAGAGGGGCCAAAAGGCCACCTTATTCTTAATATGCATTTCATCACCCAGTCAGCTCCTGACATTAGAAAAAAGCTCCAAAAATTAAATTCCGGCCCTCAAACGCCACAACAGGACTTAATTAACTTCACCTTCAAGGTGTACAATAATAGAGAAGAGTTGCAATTATTTGCCTCTGCTGTGAGAGAAACCCCAGCTATATCTCCAGCACACAAAAACTTTAAAATGCCTAAGCCACAGCAGTCAGGTGTTCCTTCAGGACCTCCTCCCCCAGGATCTTACTTCAAGTGCCAGAAATCTGGCCACTGGGCCAAGGAATGCCCGCAGCCCGGGATTCTACCTAAGCCGGGTCCCATCTGTGCGGGACTCCACTGGAAACTGGACCGTCCAGCTGACCCAAGGCTCTGAATGACTTTTTCCCAGATCTCCTCGGCTTAGCAGCTGAACACTGCCCGATCACCTCAGAAGCTCCCTGGACCATCACAGATGCTTCGGGTAACTCTTACAGTGGAGGGTAAGTCCGTCCCCTGTTTAATCCATACAGAGGCTACCCACTCCACATTACCTTCTTTTCAGGGGCCTGTTTCCCTTGCCTCCATGACTGTTGTGAGTATGGACGGCCAGGCTGCTAAACCTCTTAAAACTCCCCAACTCTGGTGCCAACCTGGACAATATTCTTTTATGCACTCTTTTTTAGTTATCCCCACCTGCCCAGCTCCCTTATTAGGTCAAGGCATTTTAACTGAATTACCTGTTTCCCTGACTATTCCTAGGCTAAAGTCACACCTCATTGCTGCCCTTTTCCCCAGTTCAAAACCTCCTTCTCATCCTCTCCTTGTATCTCCCCACCTTAATCCACAAGTATAGGATACCTCTACTCCCTCCTTGGTGACAAATGATGTACCCCTTACCATCCCATTAAAACCGAATCACTCTTACCCCACTCAATGCCAATATCCCATCTTGCAGCACGCTTTAAAATGATTAAAGTCTGTTATCACTCGCCTGCTACAGCATGGGCTTCTAAAACCTATAAACTCTCCTTACAATTCCCCCATTTTACCTGTCCAAAAACCAGACAAGTCTTACAGGTTAGTTCAGGATCTGTGCCTTATCAACCAAATTACTTTACTTTTTCAACTATGTAGTGCCCAACCCATACACTCTTTTGTCCTCAATACCTTCCTCCAAAACTCACTGTTCTGTTCTTGATCTTAAAGATGCTTTTTTCACTATTCCCCTGTGCCCCTTGTCCCAGCCTTTCTTTGCTTTTACCTGGTCTGACCCTGACACCCATCAGTGCCAGCAGCTTACATGGGCTGTGCTGCCGCAAGGCTTCAGGGAAAGTCTTCATTACTTCGGCCAAGCTCTTTCTCATGATTTACTTTCTTTCCACGCCTCCGATTCTCACCTTATTCAATATATTGATGACCTTCTACTTTGTAGCCCCTCCTTTGAATCTTCTCAACTAGACACCCTCCTGCTCCTTCAACATTTATTCTCCAAAGGATATCGGGTATCCCCCTCCAAAGTTCAAATTTCTTCTCCATCCATTACCTACCTTGGCAGAATTCTTCATAAAAACATACATGCTCTCCCTGCTGATTGTGTCCAACTGATCTCTCAAACCCCAACACCTTCTACAAAACAACAACTCCTTTCCTTCCTAGACATGGTTGGATACTTTCGCCTTTGGATACCTGGTTTTGCCGTCCTAACAAAACCATTATATAAACTCACAAAAGGAAACCTAGCTGATCCCATAGATCCTAAATCCTTTCCCCACTCCTCCTTACATTCCTTAAAAACAGCCCTAGAAGCTGCCCCCACGCTAGCGCTCCCTAACTCATCCCCACCCTTTTTCATTACACACAGCCAAAGTGTAGGGCTGTGTGGTTGGAATTCTTACACAAGAGCCGGGATCGCGCCCTGTAGCCTTTCTGTCCAAACAACTTGACCTTACTGTTTTAGCATAGCCCTCATATCTGCGTGCAGTAGCTGCCGCTGCTTTAATAATTTTAGAGGCCCTCAAAATCACAAGCTATGCTCACCTCACTCTCTACAGTTCTCATAACTTCCAAAATCTGTTTTCTTCCTCATACCTGACACATACACTTTCTGCTCCCAGAATCCTTCAGCTATACTCACTCTTCGTTGAGTCTCCCACAGTTACCATTATTCCTGGCCCGGACTTCAATCTGGCCTCCCACATTATTCCTGATACCATACCTGACCCCCATGACTGTATCTCTCTGATACACCTGACATTCACTCCATTTCCCCATGTTTCCTTCTTTCCTGTTCCTCACCCCGATCACACCTAGTTTATTGATGGCAGTTCCACCAGGCCTAACTGCCACACAACAGCAAATGCAGGCTATGCTATAGTATCTTCCACGTCTATCATTGAGGCTACTGCTCTGCCCCCCTTCACTACCTCTCAGCAAGCCGAACTCATTGCCTTAACTTGACCTATCACTCTTGCAAAAAATTATGTGTCAATATTTATACTGACTCTAAATATACCTTCCATATCCTGCACCACCATGCTGTTATATGGGCAGAAAGAGGTTTCATCACTATGCAAAGGTCCTGTATCATTAATAAAAACTTTAATCTCCATCTTTAATAAAAACTCTTCTCAAGGCCGCTTTACTTCCAAAGGAAGCTGGAGTCATTCACTGCAAGGGACATCAAAAGACATCAGATCCCATTGATCAGGGCAATGCTTATGCTGACAAGGTAGCTAAAGAAGCAGCTTAGCATTCCAACTTCTGTCCCTCACGACCAGTTTTTCTCCTCCTCATCAGTCACTCCCACCTACTCTCCCACTGAAACTTCCACCTATCAGTCTCTTCCCACACAAGACAAATGGTTCTTTGGTCAAGGAAAATATCTCCTTCCAGCCTCACAGGCCCATTCTATTCTATTGTCATTTCATAACCTCTTCCATGTAGGTTACAAGCCACTAGCCTGCCTCTTAGAACTTCTCATTTCCTTTCCATCATAGAAATCTATCTTAAGAAAATCACTTCTCAGTGTTCCATCTGCTATTCTACTACTCCTAAGGGATTGTTCAGGGCCCCTCCCTTCCCTACATATCAGGCTTGGGGATTTGCCCCTGCCCAGGACTGGCAAATTGACTTTGCTCACATGCTCCGAGTCAGGAAACTAAAGTACCTCTTGGTCTGGGTAGACACTTTCACTGAATTGTTAGAGGCCTTTCCCACAGCGTCTGAGAAGGCCACCGCAGTTATTTCTTCCCTTCTGTCAGACGTAAGTCCTTGGTTTGGCCTTCCCACCTCTATACAGTCCGATAAGGGACCAGCCTTTATCAGTCAAATCGCCCAAGCAGTTTCTCAGGCTCTTAGTATTTAGTGGCTCCTGGTTTTACCTCAAATCACCACCCTTAAGTCTCTCTTGAAGTGGATAGAAGATCTTCAGTGGCACGGTACCCTCCAATACTTTCAACCCGATGAAGTCCTATTCTTTACTTTTATACTCACTCTTATTCTGGTTCCTGTTCTTATGCCACCCTCTACCTCTCCCCAGCTATCTCCACCACCCTATCAAACTCACTCTCTCCTAGCTGTTTCCATTCCTTCTTTAACAAACATTTGCTGGCTTTGCATTTCTCTTTCCCCCAAAATCGCTGAGGCCCTGACTTACTGACTGCTTAAAAAAAGTGGGGGGACTCTACATTTTTAAATGAAGAGTGTTGTTTTTACCTAAATCAATCTGGCCTGGTATATGACAACATAAAAAAACTCAAGGATAGAGCCCAAAAACTCGCCAACCAAGCAAATAATTGTGCTGAACCCCCTTGGACATTGTGTAATTGGATGTCCTGGGTGCCCCCAATTCTTAGTCTTTTAATACCTGTTTTTTTCCTTCTCTTATTTGGACCCTGTGTCTTTCACTTAGTTTCTCAATTCATACAAAACCACATCCAGGCCATCACCAATAATTCTATACGACAAATGCTCCTTCTAACAACCCCACAATATCATCCCTTACCCTAAAATCTTCCTTCAGCTTAATCTCTCCCACTCCGGGTTCCCATGTCGCCCCCTAATCCCGCTCGAAGCAGCCCTGAGAAACATCGCCTCTTATCTCTCCATACCACCCCCAAAAATTTTTGCCACCCCAGCACTTTTCCACTATTTCGTTTTATTTATTAATATAAGAAGACAGGAATGTCAGGCCTCTGAGCCCAAGCTAAGCCATCATATCCCCAGTGACTTGCATGTTTACATCCAGATGGCCCAAAGCAACTGAAGATCCACAGAAGTGAACATGGCCTTAACTGATGACATTCCACCACTGTGATTTGTTTCTGCCCCACCCTAACTGATCGTGTACTTTGTAATCTCCCCCACCCCTGAGAAGGTTCTTGGTAATTCTCCCTACCCTTGAGAATGAACTTTGTGAGATCCACCCCCTGCCTGCAAAACATTACTCCTAACTCCACCACCTATCCCAAAATCTGTAAGAACTAATGATAATCCACCACCCTTTGCTGACTCTCTTTTCGGACTCAGCCCGCCTGCACCCAGCTGAAATAAACAGCCTTGTTGCTCACACAAAGCCTGTTTGGTGGTCTCTTCACACAGATGCCTGAGACACTGGGTAGCCCTCTTCTATTAGCACAGCTGCCGCCATTCACCTGTGCAAGCTTCTAGCTTGCTTTTCTATGTCTGCAGCTTGATTTTTCAGGCTGCTCTTTGTTAGAAAAGAAATGACTTGGAGGCTGCTTTTTATTAAAAGAGAAGCCTTGCCGAGGACTCTCTTACCCTCATTAACTGCCTAAAGAATTTCTTTCTGGCTTCTGTATCAGATGGACTGTTATCATCATCCCCATCTTACAGTGGAAGAGAGAGAGGCAAAGAGCATTTAAGTAGCTGTGCCGAACCCCTATGGACTCCAGTAGGGATGACATTGTGTCTGAGAGCTGAAGAAGTGACCTGGAGACAGCGAAGGAGACATAGGGTTTATTGGGGGGACTTACATACAGGGACAGTCCAGTGGTGGCAGGTTGGCAGGAGAGCTACTACCATTTGTGAAAAGCATGTAGTTGATATAGCATTTTCACTTAGCACCTTCCACCTAGCAACCTCCATTTAACCCACACAAAGAGGCTTGACCCCCTGTACAGCTTGCATTCCACAGGATGGCTGGGGACTTGGGTGTCCTTCTTAGATAAGGGGTTGGCCACTCCTGGATTCCTTCGCTTAGGACTCTGAACTCACATTCTTCTTAGACCACAAGGTTATTCTCAGACGATGCTTCAGCGATTGCTGTCAGGTGCGTCTGCCACACAGTAGTTTGCCGAAGATCACCCGGTAGCAACGTAAGTGGGATTTGAACCCAGGCAGTCCTCTAAAGTCTATGCTTTACTGTCCTACCTAAAAAATGTTTATGCCCCTTGGCCTTCTGATTTTACTTCTGGGAGTCTAGCTCAAGGAAGTATTTCTAAATAAAGATTATCATGCACAAATATGTTCGCAGAACCATTATCCATAGATGATTCTGTAGTCTTTAAAAAGGTGTTTACAGCTGGGTGTGGTGGCTCATGTTTGTAATCCCAGCACTTTAGGAGGCCCAGGTGGGAGGATCCCTTGAGGCCAGGAGTTCAAGATCAGCCTGGGCAACACAGCAAGACCCTCATCTCTACAAAATATTTTTTAAAAAGTTAGCAGGATGCAGTGACTTGTGCCAGCTACTCAGGAGACTTAGGCAGGAGGACTGCTGGAGTTCAGGAGTTCAAAACTGCAGTGAGCTATGATTGCGCCACTGTACTTGATCCTGGGAAACAGAGTGGGACCCTGTCTTAAAAAATACATATTTATGATGAATACAAAACAACATAAAAACATTTGATGAAATTTTATGTGGCAACAAGCTCAGACTTACACCATATAGGATGTCAAACTGCACACGAGCCACACTAATCATAAAACGGAATCTATAAGATACAATATTTTTTGTTTTGGAGATGGGAGTCTCACTCTGTCGCCTGGGCTGGAGTGCGGTGGAGTGATCTTGGCTCACTGTAACCTCCGCCTTCCAGGTTCAAGCGATTCTTCTGCCTCAGCCTCCCAAGTAGCTGGAATTACAGGCATGCACCACCATGCCTGGCTACTTTTTGTATTCTTAGTAGAAACAGGGTTTCACCATGTCGGTCAAGCTGGTCTTGAACTCTTGACCTTGTGATCCACCCGCCTTGGCCTCCCAAAGTGCTGGGATTACAGGCGTGAGCCACCGTGCCCAGCCCTGTAAGTTATAGTGTTAAGTCATAAGAGCTAGATCCAAAATTAAATGCATCACATGATTACCAACACAACTATGCCTCAAGGAAAGACTGAAAGAAAATCCACCAAAATATTAGCGATCAGGCTTGGGTGGTGAAACAATGGACAATTTTCATTTCTTTTTTGTGCTTTCTCTGATTTTCCATTTTTTTCATTCACGAACACCATGGCTTTTATAATTAAAAACATTGTTTAACATAAAGGGAAACAAGGTTTGTGTGAGGGGATAAGTTGACGGGGTAGCAGAAAGGGGAAAATTCGGCCTGGAGGAAACTGATGGATAGATATTTCTCACTGTGTGGATATCCAAAGAGGCTGAGAAGTGGGTCCTTCTGAAAATATTGCTTCCGGAGCATTTGGGGACTGTGCCACCTGCAAAGGCCTTGGGGTCTTGAGCACTTCACTTTGTAACTGATGGCTCATTGCAATGCCCTGCAGTACTGACTTGGGAGAAGTACCCTATAGCTGTCTGTTTTGCAATCCCCCCCACCCCCCACCGTCATTTTCTTTCTTCTCCTTTGGGATTGATTTGGAAGGCATCTGGAGTGACTCATTGTCCTTGTCCTAAAATATGACCCTGCCTCTGGGATCCTAAAAGCAGGCGCTCTGAGTGCTGGTGTCCCTCATGCTGTCACACTGTAGCACGTGGTCCGTGCCGCTTGTCTCCTCAGTCTCCTCCTCCCTCGCAGAATTTCTCTTGGAAACCTTATTCTCTAATCACTGAAACAATTGGCTGGAGCCCCCGCTCCACTGTCTCCCCTTCTGTGACGTGTCCTGAGTCACCCCTTCCTTCGCACTCTCTTAGTCCTTCTTCACCCGCTTTATACTCATGGCGTGCTGGAGTGGGACACACTGTCCATGCCTGCCGCAGCCATGTCCTCTTCCTGTTTGTTTTGTAGAGCAGACACTCCATAAACGCTCCTAGCAGAAATGAATAAATGGATGAGTCTCATTATCACGTTGGCGGTGACAATTTTCTGATTGCCCAGAGGCTCCAGAATTGGATGTCTTTCTGGTACTGGAAGATCTGCTTAGGAGGTACGGCTATGAAGGCTTAGCTCTGTATTAGAAAAATTATTCACCAGATACTTGTTAAAAATGGCAAGGAGAACTTTATTCAAGACTCTTGCGATAGGGGTGAAGACTGCTGAAGAGGGCAGAGAGGTTGAGCTCCACTCTGCACACAACAGGGACAGCGAGGCGTTTATAGCTGGAGTGAGGGGGTGAGTAGAGGGAACATGACTCAGAGGAACTTGATTCCACAACCAGGGTAGGGGGAGTCCCGCTTGACTGGTTTCGTAGGATTCTCACTAAAGGCAGACCAAGGGCGTAGATATCAAGGGTGGGGAAAGAAGAACTTGATCAGATATCAAGGGTGGGAGGATTCTTGATAAACTGAGCAGGATTCTTTTGCTAAAACTGGCTTGGGCAGGTGAAGGGCTGGGGGAGGCCGACATCAAGGCCTAGCTGAGAAGAGGACTCGGAGGAACCTGACTGAAGTTTGGTGGAGGAGGGAGTCTCTGTTAGATCTATGGAAGAGGTATGCAGTTTTCACTGTCATATGCCACTGTTTGTACAGCGTTTGACTGCAAAACCCATGGTGCAGGCACCTTGTCTCTAAGTGCGATTTTTAGACAAGGAAGATGTATCAGTTATTCATGACCACAGTAATGCTGGGTAACAAATATCCACAAAGCCCCGTGGCTTAGAACAATACGTATGTATCTAGCTCACGGGTGTGCAGGTCTGTGGGGGCTTCTGCTGGGCTTGCTTATATGCCTGGGGGTTGGCCAACTCTGGGCTGATCTAGGAGGTCACTGCTGGGAAGCCTGAGATAGCTCTGCCTGCTTTATGTATTTTTCCTCCTGAAGCAGGTCGGTCTGGGCATGTTCTTGTGGCCAGGAGGTCAAGAGGCATGCAGAAATGCCAAGGGCTTCTCTGAGCCTCTGCATGTCTTAAGTCTGCTGAAATCTCATTAGCCAAAGCAGGCCACACAGATGAGCCCAGAGGCTGTGAAGTGTCCTGAGTCACCCCTTCCTTCACACTCTCTTAGTCCTTCTTCACCCACTTTGTGCTCTACTCATGGCCCTGGAGTGGAAGGGCCCTGGAGGGCTCCATGGGCCTGAGTTGAGGCCATTAATGCATCAAGCTACTAGACAAGAGGGAAAGTCATACTCACACTCACAGCACTGACCCGGGACTCCAGCCTCACTGGCATCCACCACTCTGGTTGCATTCACGAAGCTATCTTAACCTGATTTCTTTTCTTTGGTCATTTATTTATTTTTTCCCTTTCTTTCATTCTTTTTTAAATTTTGTAAGAGATAGGGTCTCACTATGTCATCCAGGCTAGAGCACAGTGACGTGATCACAGCTCACTGCAGCTTTAACCTCCCAGGCTCTAGAGATCCTCCTGCTTCAGCCTCCCACGTAGCTGAGACTACAGGCATGTGCCACCACACCCAGCTAATTTTTAAACTTTTATAGGCTGGGTACGATGGCTCACGCCTATAATCCTAGCATCTTGGGAGACCGAGGCGGGCAGATCACCTGAGGTCAGGAGTTTGAGACCAGCCTGGCCAACATGGAGAAGCCCCCATCTCTACTAAAAGTGCAAAAATTAGCCGGGTGTGGTGGTGGGCACCTGTAATCCCAGCTACTCAGGAGGCCGATGTAGGAGAATCACTTGAACCTGGGAGCCTAGGAGGCGGAGGTTGCAGTGAGCCAAAATCATGCCACTGCACTCCAGCCTGGGTGACAAGAACAAGGCTCTGTCTCAAAAAAAAAAAAAAAACTTTTTATAGAGACAGAGTCTCACTGTGTTGTCCAGGTTGGTCTCAAACTCCTGGCTTCAAGTGATCTTTCCAGCCTCAGCCTCTAAAAGTACTGGAGTTACAGGTGAGAGCCACCACTACTGACCCTCTCTTTTATTTGTGGAGCTACAGTATTTTCCCCTGGACATGCAAAAAGGATCCGAGACCGGTCCAGAAGGCTGGTATTCTGGAAGTTAACCATGTGAAATAGGGGTTTTTCCTGTGTTCCCTTCTCATGCAACTCACAATATGACAGTGGAGAGGGATATATATTCAGAAAATTGTACTAGAATATGGCACACATTACAGACATGGTATATAGAAGATTATTTTTATAATACACAGGACATGGTATTTAGGTGATCTTAACAGGCAAGTGGCCCCTCTCTGTGATTATTTCCAGGACAAATCAGGGTATCATTTCAATTTTTTTTTTTTTTTTTGAGACAGAGTCTCGCTCTGTCTCCCAGGCTGGAGTGTAGTGGCATGATCTCAGCTCACTGCAAGCTCTGCTTCCTGGGTTCACACCATTCTCCTGCCTCAGCCTCCCGAGTAGCTGGGACTACAGGCGCCCGCCACCTCGCCCGACTAATTTTTTGTATTTTTTTTTTAGTAGAGACGTGTTTCACCATGTTAGCCAGGATGGTCTCGATCTCCTGACCTTGTGATCCGCCCACCTCGGCCTCCCAAAGTGCTGGGATTACAGGCATGAGCCACCGCGCCCGGCCTTCAGCTTTTTTTTAAAGCCACTGTTAG
>NW_012103587.1:800276-803576 GCF_000951045.1 Mandrillus leucophaeus
TGCCACTGTTTGTACAGCGTTTGACTGCAAAACCCATGGTGCAGGCACCTTGTCTCTAAGTGCGATTTTTAGACAAGGAAGATGTATCAGTTATTCATGACCACAGTAATGCTGGGTAACAAATATCCACAAAGCCCCGTGGCTTAGAACAATACGTATGTATCTAGCTCACGGGTGTGCAGGTCTGTGGGGGCTTCTGCTGGGCTTGCTTATATGCCTGGGGGTTGGCCAACTCTGGGCTGATCTAGGAGGTCACTGCTGGGAAGCCTGAGATAGCTCTGCCTGCTTTATGTATTTTTCCTCCTGAAGCAGGTCGGTCTGGGCATGTTCTTGTGGCCAGGAGGTCAAGAGGCATGCAGAAATGCCAAGGGCTTCTCTGAGCCTCTGCATGTCTTAAGTCTGCTGAAATCTCATTAGCCAAAGCAGGCCACACAGATGAGCCCAGAGGCTGTGAAGTGTCCTGAGTCACCCCTTCCTTCACACTCTCTTAGTCCTTCTTCACCCACTTTGTGCTCTACTCATGGCCCTGGAGTGGAAGGGCCCTGGAGGGCTCCATGGGCCTGAGTTGAGGCCATTAATGCATCAAGCTACTAGACAAGAGGGAAAGTCATACTCACACTCACAGCACTGACCCGGGACTCCAGCCTCACTGGCATCCACCACTCTGGTTGCATTCACGAAGCTATCTTAACCTGATTTCTTTTCTTTGGTCATTTATTTATTTTTTCCCTTTCTTTCATTCTTTTTTAAATTTTGTAAGAGATAGGGTCTCACTATGTCATCCAGGCTAGAGCACAGTGACGTGATCACAGCTCACTGCAGCTTTAACCTCCCAGGCTCTAGAGATCCTCCTGCTTCAGCCTCCCACGTAGCTGAGACTACAGGCATGTGCCACCACACCCAGCTAATTTTTAAACTTTTATAGGCTGGGTACGATGGCTCACGCCTATAATCCTAGCATCTTGGGAGACCGAGGCGGGCAGATCACCTGAGGTCAGGAGTTTGAGACCAGCCTGGCCAACATGGAGAAGCCCCCATCTCTACTAAAAGTGCAAAAATTAGCCGGGTGTGGTGGTGGGCACCTGTAATCCCAGCTACTCAGGAGGCCGATGTAGGAGAATCACTTGAACCTGGGAGCCTAGGAGGCGGAGGTTGCAGTGAGCCAAAATCATGCCACTGCACTCCAGCCTGGGTGACAAGAACAAGGCTCTGTCTCAAAAAAAAAAAAAAAACTTTTTATAGAGACAGAGTCTCACTGTGTTGTCCAGGTTGGTCTCAAACTCCTGGCTTCAAGTGATCTTTCCAGCCTCAGCCTCTAAAAGTACTGGAGTTACAGGTGAGAGCCACCACTACTGACCCTCTCTTTTATTTGTGGAGCTACAGTATTTTCCCCTGGACATGCAAAAAGGATCCGAGACCGGTCCAGAAGGCTGGTATTCTGGAAGTTAACCATGTGAAATAGGGGTTTTTCCTGTGTTCCCTTCTCATGCAACTCACAATATGACAGTGGAGAGGGATATATATTCAGAAAATTGTACTAGAATATGGCACACATTACAGACATGGTATATAGAAGATTATTTTTATAATACACAGGACATGGTATTTAGGTGATCTTAACAGGCAAGTGGCCCCTCTCTGTGATTATTTCCAGGACAAATCAGGGTATCATTTCAATTTTTTTTTTTTTTTTTGAGACAGAGTCTCGCTCTGTCTCCCAGGCTGGAGTGTAGTGGCATGATCTCAGCTCACTGCAAGCTCTGCTTCCTGGGTTCACACCATTCTCCTGCCTCAGCCTCCCGAGTAGCTGGGACTACAGGCGCCCGCCACCTCGCCCGACTAATTTTTTGTATTTTTTTTTTAGTAGAGACGTGTTTCACCATGTTAGCCAGGATGGTCTCGATCTCCTGACCTTGTGATCCGCCCACCTCGGCCTCCCAAAGTGCTGGGATTACAGGCATGAGCCACCGCGCCCGGCCTTCAGCTTTTTTTTAAAGCCACTGTTAGTAACTTTTAACAGGTGAATAAATAGCAAACTTTTGTTTTGTTTTGTTTTGTTTTTGTGATGGAGTCTTACTCTGTTGCCTGGACTGGAGTGCACTGGCACCATCTCGGCTCACTGCAACCTCCTGCTCCCCGGTTCAAGTGATTCTCCTGCCTCAGTCTCCCGAGTAGCTGGGATTACAGGCACCCGCCACTAGGCCTAACTAATTTTTTGTAGTTTTAGGAGAGATGGGGTTTCGCCATGTTGGTCAGGCTGGTCTCAAACTCCTGGACCTCATGATTTGCCCACGTTGGCCTCCCAAAGTGCTGGGATTACAGGTGTGAGCCACTGTTCCTGGTCACAAACCTTTTTTTTTCCCACCAACTTTTAATAGGTGAATAAATAGCAAACACCAATGGTAGGACATGTGAGTTAATGCATTTATTGTAGAATGTAAATGCTCTGTCTTTGGAGGGTATATGCCAAGTTTGCATTCCCCTAATGCAGATGCTGAGACAAGCACTTGGGGGCGGGAAGTACAGGCAAATGGGGACTGTGGCCTGGGGAAGTTAGAAAGCTCCAGCTGAGTGCATTAAGGAGCTGGTTACCAGTGGGCAACTGAGGTTTAATCCCAGGGGTCCCCTGAAGAACTGCAGAGCGGGCCTCGGAATTGCCCCACAGAGGGGCAGGCAAGCTGGCCTAGCTGTCTAATGACTGCCATTTCTTATTGGTTTGCCTTGGAGGCATTAAATCCCTAGTCCTGCAAGCTGCCCTGGAGACAGGCTGAGCAGCCTGCAGAGAAGACCCTGAGTGGGTGAGAAGCAGAGAGGCAGTCATTAGAGAAGCGCTGTCAGCATGCACAGTTAATGCTCAGTGCAGCTGCAGTCAACCCAGGTGAGCCAGGGGACGGTGGGTAGGGCCTCAAGGTACTGAGACCCCGCACCAGAGAGCACCTGTCTCAGTGCTGAGCAGTCCTCCAGGCTTTGTTGAGGAGTTTGATTTGGGTACATGTATTCTCTTTTTTTTTGAGATGGAATCTCGCTCTGTCACCCAGGCTGGAGTGCAGTGGCACAATCTTGGCTCACTGCAGCCTCCACCTCCTAGGTTCAAGCAATTCTCTGCCTCAGCCTCCTGAGTAGCTGGGATTACAGATGCCCACCACCACGTCCGGCTAATTTTTGTATTTTTAGTAGAGACGAGGTTTCACCATCTTGGCCAGGCTGGTCTTGAACTCCTGGTGCATGGATCTTAAGAAATGTCTGGGCTAGGGCCAGGCATGGTGGCTCACGCCTGTAATCCCAGCACTTTGGGAGGCT
>NW_012103587.1:803828-808369 GCF_000951045.1 Mandrillus leucophaeus
GGTTGCAGTGAGCCGAGATCGCACCACTGCACTCCAGCCTGGGCAACAAGAGCGAAACTCTGTCTCCAAAAAAAAAAAAAAAAAAAAAAAAAAGAAACGTCTGGGCTAAAACGAGTGTGGCCATGCCCCACAGACAGAAACGTGAGTTGTAGGGTGCTCGTTACCTGTGTGTGAGTGGGGATGCAGTTTTTTTTACAAGATATACTTGGCTCTGTCGACCGAAGCTCTCTTCTCTCCCTGCTGAGCGATGGCGCAGAGGTTTCCTATGCGGGCACCTGCCCTTGTCACAAGTCTGAAGGTTGACATACAATGTTAGCTCAGGCATGTGGTTCCATTTATAACTGCCAGCATAGAGTGGCACATTGGTACTAACCAGGAGATGCAATCTTCACCTCACTCCTGCCACGTATCTACTGGGAACCTGGCTGAGAACAGCCCTTATGGAGGGGTAACATGAAGGACATGTGGTCCCCCACTCTTCTAGACTTGGGGTTGGCTTTTCTTTTTCTTTTTTCTTTTTTTGTTTTTGAGACGGAGTCTCACTCTGTCATCCAGGCTGGAGTGCAATGGCGCAATCCTGGCTCACTACAACCTCCGCCTCCCAGGTTCAAGCGATTCTCCTGCCTCAGCCTCCCAAGTAGCTGGGATTACAGACGCCTGTCACTACGCCTGACTAATTTTGTATTTTTAGTAGAGACGGGGTTTCACCATGTTGACCAGGCTGGTCTCGAACTCCTGACCTCAGGTGATTTGCCTGCCTTGGCCTCCCAAACTGCTGGAATTACAGGCATGAGCCACTGTGCCCCTGCCGGTGTGCTTTTTCTATAAAGGGCCAGACGGTAATGACTTTAGGCTTTGTGGGCCGGAGAGTCTCTGCTGCAACTACTTAGCAAGGCTTCTGTAGCTCCAACACAGCCACAGACAATACATTAAGGAATGGGTAGGCTGTGTGCTGATAAAACTTTAATTACAGAAACAAGATGTGAGCTGGATTCAGCTCGTGGGCCATAGTTTGCTGACCTCAGAGTGCTCCGGACAGTAGAGCCTAGTGCTGGATAGCAGTGACAGGTGTCCTGGGACTGTGGCATGTCGCCCTTTAGAATTAATTCAGTCACATGACCTAGCATAGGGGATTGTGATTAACCTGTAATTAATTGCCTTTACTGGATTGTGGGAAGTAGGATGCATTGAACCATGATATCATTGCTGGAGAAGTTACCCCATCCAAGTCCCCTTTCAGATGGCCTGGAGGGTGTTTGCCCTCACATTCCATGCTGTTCTCTTTTGTTTTTTTTTCCGAGATGGGGTTTTACTCTTGTTATCCAGCCTGGAGTGCAGTGGCACCATCTCAGCTCACTGCAACCTCCGCCCCCAGGTTCAAGGGTTCAAGTGATTCACCTATGTCAGCCTCCCGAGTAACTGAGATTACAGGCGACCGCCACCACACCCAGCAATTTTTGTATTTTTAGTGGAGACAGGGTTTCGCCATGTTGGCCAGGCTGGTCTTGAACTCCTGATCTCAGGTGATCTTCCCGCCTTGGCTTCCTAAAGTGCTGGGGTTACAGGCGTGAGCCACCGCGCCCGGCCCAGAACCCTGTTCTTTAGTGCATCACTCCTCACCATCTGGTGCTGACCAGTTGACCTCTGACTGTGACATACAGGCCCGTCCCTTAATTCCCCAGAGTGCTGTGAAGAGCAGGCGGTAATCTGTTAAAAAAAAAAAAAAGAAAAAAAGAAAAAGAAAACATGGCTGAGGTCTGGGGGTGGCAGAAGGGACTGCAGTGTAGCAAGAACAAAGCAGCTTGAAGAGATTTTTCAAGAGCTGCAGATGTGGGGTCTGTCAACGAAGGCCCGTGGGCTGAAGCCAGCCAGCTGAACGGCCCTGCCAGCTAAAAATGATTTTTGCATTTTTAGATGGTGGGGGAGAGCATCAAAAGAAGAATAACATTTTATAACATCTGAAAATATGCAATCCAGTGTCCATGAATAAAGTTTTATTGGCACACATTCGATTAGCATCTGTCTCTGCCCCAGACAGAATGCTCCATTCCCCAAAGCATTTGAAGGCAGTTAGAGGGAAACATAACACACAGCACGGGGAGAATGCAGGTGCCTATTTTTGCTCAGAGTCCCAGCACCTCCTTTTTTTTTTAAAGACAGTATCGCTCTGTCACCCAGGCTGGAGTGCAATGGCATGGTCTTGGCTCACTGCAACCTCTGCCTCCCAGGTCAAGTGATTCTCCTGCCTCAGCCTCCCCAGTAGGTGGGACTACAGGCGTGCGCCACCACACCTGGCTAATTTTTGTATTTTTAGTAGAGACGGAGTTTCACCATGTTGGCCAGGATGGTCTCAAACTCCCAACCTCAGGTGATCCACACAGCTCGGCCTCCCAAAGTGCTGGGATTACAGGTGTGAGCCACCACGCCCGGCCTGTTTTTGCTCAGTTTCCTAGCACTTTGCCCAGGACCTGGTACCTGGAAGACCTTCAACATGTATCTGTGAACTGACCGGATGAAGAGTTTGGATGAGAAGGGGAAGGAAGATGAAGGCATGGAGATGAAGGGACTGAGGGCTGAGAAAAGGGGCTGGTAGGAGAAACTGGAGAGGCAGCGTGCACAGTAGTTAGAGCTGGGGTGGGTGTGACTGGTGGGATTTGGGTTTTAGGCTCTACCACTGATTAGCTGTGTGATCCTGGGCTAATTACTTCACCTCTCTGGGCTTTAGCTGTAAATGAGATACCATACTAGTACCTGCTCATGGGGGGTGTGTGAGACCTAAATGAGTGAATGCATATAAAGCACTTAGGGTAGAGCCTGGCCCGAGTCAATGCTTGTGGGTTGAGTTGCATGCTCCTACAAATTACATTCGAGCCCTAACCCCGGTACCTGTGAATGTGACCTTACTTGGAAATAGGCTCTTTGCAGGTGTGATTGAGTTAAGATGGGGTTGCACAGGATTAGGTGGGGGAGGGGTGCCTGGTCCAATAACTGTTGTCTTTATAAAAAGAAGGAAATTTGGACACACAGGAAAGAAGGCCATGTGACAACAAAGGCGGAGACCTAAGTGATGTGCCGGCAGGGACAGGGAGAGATCCTCCCCTTGAGCCTTCAGAGGCAGCACTGCTCTGCTCACACCTGGATTTGGACTTCTCGGCTCTGTTGTTTTAAGTTTGCAGTTTGTGGTCATTTGTGACAGCAGCCACAGGAAATAACTACCGGGGTCCACAAACCCTAGTGCCATGGCTGTTCCAGGTGACGCTGGGCTGGGGGAACAGGGTGATGGGGGCTGCAGGTGGACTGCCGCCTGTGTTCTCTTCGGCACCTATGTCCATGTATGGAAGGCAGAGAGCTCCCTTTGCAGCCATCCATTGTGTGCACGTGGCAGGCCAGAGAGCTGACGCCCCACTGCAGCCTCCACCAACGACAGATACCTCGGTGTCCTTCGCCATGGTTGGGCTGACGCCGGGGTGTGCACTAGGTGGGGCCGAGTTCCAGTTGTCCCCTCAGTGGTATTTGCCTGAACACACATCCTCAGTGACTTCCTTCCCCTCCCTGCAACCTGGCTGGTGCTTCCTGGGGTCACCTCCCCAATAAACACCTGCACTCACTCCTTCATCTTGGTGTCTGCTTCTGGGGCAGCCTAGACAGAGACAGAGAGCTTGTGGATGGTGGATGAACAAGGCCTGTCTGAGGGCGCAGGGTATCAGGGAACCTGAGGGAGGTGCGGGGGCTGCAGCATGGGTCTGGAGGAGGAAAAGGGACTCTTGGAGTAGAGAAGAAAAGGTAGGCGGAGGGGATATAACCAATAAGAAACCTGAGAAAAGAACCTCCAGGGCAAGAAATCCAATAGGGCTTATTTCTTTTCTTTGCACTCATTAAACCATCATTATCATAGTAAAATATGCGCATAGTTAAAAAAAAAAAAAACAACAAACTGCCTAGAGTAGTGGTCTAGTGAAGGCACAGCTCCTCACTCTACCTCCCGCCTCCACCTCCTGCCTGGCTCCCTGCAGGCAAAACCTCCTTTGAGCAGTTTTAGGCTTTGGCTCTGGAGGTCACCCTGAAGAGACCTGTCATTCAGGTCTCTGAATGACAGCTGCTGTGGTTATTTGGACTTTATCAGCCTCAGGTATTGTCTGTTGACCTGCTGTGGTGAAGGATGGCATAGTAGGCGGAATTATAAAATGGCCCAGAGTCTGGCCCCTGGTGCACAGCTACCTCCTTCTTCCTGTGCATTAGTCAAACATGGTTCTGGGTACAGCTGATAACAGCCCAGATCACTGGACTTTAAGATAGGGAGTGGGCCTGAGTGGGCCTGGTCTAATCACAGGAGCGCTTTACACTTGGGGCTGGAGGGCAGCCGTGGAGAAAGTCAAAGATTCAAAGCACAAGGGGAATCTGAAGGGTGAGAAGTGCCCCGCTGCTAGCTTGAAGATAGAGGGGCCACATGGCAAGGAGCTGTGGGTGGCCTCTGGGGACTGAGGATGGCCCCCAGCTGACAGTCACCAAGGAAACAAGGACTGAGGTCCTATAGCCCCAAG
>NW_012103587.1:808419-815325 GCF_000951045.1 Mandrillus leucophaeus
GACGCCCCACTGCAGCCTCCACCAACGACAGATACCTCGGTGTCCTTCGCCATGGTTGGGCTGATGCCGGGGTGTGCACTAGGTGGGGCCGAGTTCCAGTTGTCCCCTCAGTGGTATTTGCCTGAACACACATCCTCAGTGACTTCCTTCCCCTCCCTGCAACCTGGCTGGTGCTTCCTGGGGTCACCTCCCCAATAAACACCTGCACTCACTCCTTCATCTTGGTGTCTGCTTCTGGGGCAGCCTAGACAGAGACAGAGAGCTTGTGGATGGTGGATGAACAAGGCCTGTCTGAGGGCGCAGGGTATCAGGGAACCTGAGGGAGGTGCGGGGGCTGCAGCATGGGTCTGGAGGAGGAAAAGGGACTCTTGGAGTAGAGAAGAAAAGGTAGGCGGAGGGGATATAACCAATAAGAAACCTGAGAAAAGAACCTCCAGGGCAAGAAATCCAATAGGGCTTATTTCTTTTCTTTGCACTCATTAAACCATCATTATCATAGTAAAATATGCGCATAGTTAAAAAAAAAAAAAACAACAAACTGCCTAGAGTAGTGGTCTAGTGAAGGCACAGCTCCTCACTCTACCTCCCGCCTCCACCTCCTGCCTGGCTCCCTGCAGGCAAAACCTCCTTTGAGCAGTTTTAGGCTTTGGCTCTGGAGGTCACCCTGAAGAGACCTGTCATTCAGGTCTCTGAATGACAGCTGCTGTGGTTATTTGGACTTTATCAGCCTCAGGTATCGTCTGTTGACCTGCTGTGGTGAAGGATGGCATAGTAGGCGGAATTATAAAATGGCCCAGAGTCTGGCCCCTGGTGCACAGCTACCTCCTTCTTCCTGTGCATTAGTCAAACATGGTTCTGGGTGCAGCTGATAACAGCCCAGATCACTGGACTTTAAGATAGGGAGTGGGCCTGAGTGGGCCTGGTCTAATCACAGGAGCGCTTTACACTTGGGGCTGGAGGGCAGCCGTGGAGAAAGTCAAAGATTCAAAGCACAAGGGGAATCTGAAGGGTGAGAAGTGCCCCGCTGCTAGCTTGAAGATAGAGGGGCCACATGGCAAGGAGCTGTGGGTGGCCTCTGGGGACTGAGGATGGCCCCCAGCTGACAGTCACCAAGGAAACAAGGACTGAGGTCCTATAGCCCCAAGGAACTGAATTCTGACTCAGCCATGTGACCTTGGAAGGGGACTCCATGCTTCAGACCACAGTGCAGCTTCAATTTCGGCCTTGTGAGGCCCTAAGCACAGAACCCAGCCATACTATGCCCGGTCTCCTGATGATTTTTGTTGTTGCTGAGACAGGGTCTTGCTCTGTTGCTAAGGCTGGAGTACAGTGGCGTAATCATAGCTCACTGCAGCTTGAATTCCCAGGCTCAAGTAATTCTCCTGCCTCAGCCTCCCGAGTGGCTGGGATCGTAAGTGTGCGTCACCACATCTGGCTAAATTTTATTTTAATTTTTTAGAGATGAGATCTCACTATGTTGCCCAGGTGGGTCTCCTGGCCTCAAACGATCCTCCTGCCCCAGCCTCCCAAAGTGCTGGGATTCCAGGCGTGCACCACTGCCCTGGCCTATGGTGGTTCTTTATGCAGAACAGGTAGCTAGCACAGTGGTGTCAGATGGTGTAAGGACTGAGCTGTCACACCATCACCCCACCGCGCCTGGGCCAGCCTGGCCGTGTTGCTACTTTAACCTCCTCTGCAACTTCCAACAGTGCCTTTCCATGTCCCTTGCCAATTCCAGCCGTGACAGGCAGAGTCTCTTGGCTCCCCATGTTATAAGTTGTGGACATCTTCAGTGTTGCAGGCCATATGGTCTCTGTCAAAACGAAACTCTGCCCTTCTAGACAGCATCCATAGGCAGTATGTATGTAAACACACGAGCATGGCTGTGTGCCAATAAAACTTTATTTACAAAAAAGAAATAAGGGCCCACCCACCCTTCAGGCTCCTACTCCACCTCTTGTCCTCTGTCCAGGGAACCATTACTGTCACCAGATCCAGGTTGCTACCCTTGGGAATCTCTTGGCCTCATTCTTAGTATTCCATTTCCAATGTATGAAAAGCAGATTTCTGATTAATGTGTAGTAATAGGAAGCGCTGGGAATATCCAGGCTTATCTCTCCTGGCCAGTGACTTTTAAAACAGTTGCTTCTATCCAGTTCTGTCTGAGAGAGGCAGAGGCCCCATGGGGCATGAAGATGGAGACCCAGCTCCTGCTGGCCCATAGTATAGGATTCCTTGTCTGAGACTGTGTGTTTGAAATACCCTTTATAAACAAACTCAAGCCTCCTTCAGCCCATGCATTGCAAGCCAGGGGTCACAGCTGGAAGCATTTTCATGGGAAATTCAGAGTTGTCAAAGGCATTTATCTGGTATTTTATTGTAATTGGTTAATTTATACTTTATTTACCTTGCGGATAGGATCTGAGAGCTAAGGCTGGGTACTGCTGCCTTTTTCTGTTCCACACTGTCAGGGAAATATATGTCTCCTTAGGCTTAAAAGCATTTTTTTTTAAATGAGAAATGGAGCTTTGGAATAAATTTTTCATTGCTCACAACACAGAGCCCCCGGGTCACCATGGCCTGTGTTCTTTTCAGTCATCGAAAACTAGTTTCTGCTGAGAACATGCAAATGTTTCACCTTGTGCTGAGGAATTTGGAACTAATCTTCTCAGATCAGTGTTGCTGGAAGTCAGTCCAGGAGCTTTTTGGATAATCCGTTTCATGACTGGAAAACAAGGAAGAAACCCGGTAGCTTCTTTGCCGTGTGGATTCAGACCCCGGGAGCCCAGGCCTGCACCTGGAGAGCTTCTCCCTGCACGTGGCCGGACATATGGAATATGGAGCCCCGCGGCCTTGGAGTCAGAGAGCTGCCAAGTAGAATTTGCATGTAATGCTGCTCATGATTTTCAATTGCTCTCCCAATAAAACAGGCCCCAGAGCAGAGATGAATGCCGTAGAAAGCATTTTTTCCACTGGGTGTGGGTCCAGAATAAATAATCAAAAGAAAATCCGCTCATCCAAGCGGCTTCTTGGAGATAGGTTTTAATTCAGACCAGTTGGAGGCCACTGATAGATGCAGACTAGAGCGAGGAGCATCAAAGCCAGCGTCGGCGGGCTGCCTCACTTGCTCCACCAAGGACATCACTCCTGAGTGTGTCATCTGTGACCTCCTCTCTCCCTTTCCATCCCTCTTGCCTCTTTGGCTGTGTCTGACCTCTTTCTGCCTTCCCTCTCTCCCTTGCTCCTCTTCCCGACCTCCTCCTCTTTCAACCATAAGTCCTTTACCTAAAACAAACAAACAAACAAAAAAAACCTTTCTAATCTTGCAATCAGTATATATGTTTTTATTTTTATTGTTCTGAGACAGAGTCTTGCTCTTGTCGCCCAGGCTGGAGTGCAGTGGCGTGATCTCGGCTCACTGCAACCTCCACCTCCTGGGTTCAAGCGATTCTCCTGCCTCAGCCTCCCGAATAGCTGGGATTACAGGTGCCCGTCACTATGCCCGGCTAATTTTTGTATTTTTAGTAGACGGGGTTTCACCATGTTGGCCAGGCTGGTCTTGAACTCCTGACCTCAGGTGTGAGCCACCGCACCCGGCCTGCAATAAGTATAGACTCTACAAAAGTTGCAAAAAATCTGTGGTGGAGCTGGTCCCCAAGTACTCTGCACCCAGCTTGCCCCGTAGTTGCATCTTACATAATAACCGCACTATGTCACAACCAGGAAATCAGCACAGACACAGGTTATCTCTGTCATCAAGCCCTTCAGCTTCTAGTACTCACTTTTTTATGTAAGCTTATTCCTTTTTCAGGCTTCTTAACTTGCTCAAAGAACATGTATCTAATATGTATTTTCTTCCGGATAGAGGCGCCCTCTTTTCTCCATTTGCTCATTTTTGAGTCATGTGACAGGGCCCCGGGTCCTCCCGCCAGACACACCTATGGGAGAAAAGGAGAATTTGAGGAATGGGGTCCTGACCTTGCTGGGCACCATTTGAGGTGCTCACACGTCCTTTGTCTTATTCAGTCTCCATTTGTTTTCATTTATGAGTGAAAGGAGATGAAATTTAGATGGACTCACCTTGCTCTTGGTGCAGAGTTGTGATTGCAGAGTTGATGAGAAAGCTGTTCCAACTGTGCACGGAGATGCATTCCGTGTTCAATCTGCACACATCTGTCAGGTGGGCAGCCTCCCGTGACGAGGGTCATTGCAGGCTGGCTGAGCTGCAGAGAGCCTTGGTTCCTGCAAGGGCCAGGGGAGCCCTCTCTTCAGTCCCTTGGCCTGGTCACTTGGCCGGAGCTGGTACCAGCATGGAATTTGCTGGTAAGCTGGAAAGTAGATGGACCCCGTGGTTTGCTGTCTGGCTGAGAAGTTGGATCTGTGGGTGCTCTGATGACTTCACTTGAGTGAATGAATGTGCAGCTTCTGGCCCCTTTGACCTCTAACAGTGGCTTTGCATGGAGCATGGGACAGTTGGTTAGGAGACCATGGACTAGGTACCCAGGCGTGATATGACCGGGGCACTCAGACAGGGGCTTGGGCTGATCTTGGCTCTCTTTGCACTTGTCTCTACTTTCTTCCCCAGGAATTAGCAGGAGTCAGCAGGAGAGAGAGCAATGCATTGTCCATCCATCCAAGTGGGGCTCCAAGAGCTTCCAAACCAATAGATAAGAAGGAGGAGCCACAGAGGCTGGAAAAGACTGCCGACCACAGTTTGTCCTATGTAGAACTTTCGGGAACATTCAGCTGCAGAAAGTGAATGGACTTGAGGTTTTCTTTCTCCTTCTGAACAGCCTGTCTATAAAAACAAAGGAAGCCCAGCTGCCTGGGAGACAGTTCTTGATGATTTCAAGACAGGCTGCAATGTCTGTCTTGGCTGCGGGATGGGATGGTTACCAGGAGTGAGGAGCATAGTTCAACTAGGCTGCCCTTGTCGGGATGGGGGAAAGGTGAGAACAAAAAATTTCATTCTCAAATCCATGTGTGTGCATAGCTCATGGAGAGTAAAACATCTCAATCAAATTGTTTGCCAGGAACGTTTATTTCAGCTAAATGATACTTCAGGGAGTCCATCCTTCTTCATGTTCTCTGAAACAATCCATTAACATGGCATAAGGCATCCAGGAAATAATGGCTACAAACAAGCCTGGGAGCCAGAAAGAACGGCTTTGGTGGGTGGACTGGTGTGGAGGGAGCCAAGACCAGTAAGAAGCCTAAGGTCACAGAGCGTGCACCAGGATCTCAGTGGTGGGAGTAACAGAGAAGAATTGGGTCTAAAAGATGTCAAGGAATGAAGGTCCATGGGACTTAAGCAGTGTGAGCTCACATAAGTTACTTAACCACTCTCTTTTTTTCCCATTTGTAAAGTGGGATGTGGGAGGCAGAAAAATGTCCTCCTGTATAGGTCCATATCCTAATCCATAGAAACTGTGAATGTGTTAGGCTACCCAGTAAAGTGTTGGATAAAGGAATTAAACACTTATGGAAAATAAGAATATAGATGACTTCATTAATAATTTGTTATGTTGATTAAGATTACTTACCAGCAATCTTACCATGTTGAGATGGTAAGACTTTGGATATATCAGGTTAAATGACACCTATTCATTGAATTAATTTCACCTCTTTTTACTTTTAAAAATATGGCTACTGGAATTAAGGTTGTTAATCAGGTAATTTTAAGGTGAGGGGTTATCTTGTATTACCCTAGTGGACCCAATGTAATGACAAGGGTCCTTAAAAAATGGAAGAAGGAGCCAGAAGAGGAGATTGGAGAGATGGGATGTGGGAAGGAATCAACTGCTGTAGCTGGCTTTGAAGAAAGAAGAAGCCATGAGCCAAAGAATACAGGCAGCCTCTAGGCTGGAAAAGGCAAGAAAATGATTTTCTCCTAGAAGTGTCAGAAGGGAATGTAGACTGCTGACACCTTAATTTTAGCCCAGTGAGGCCCACATCAGACTTCTAACCTACAGAACTACAATGATAAGACATTTATGTTGTTTTAAGTCCCTGAGCTTGTGGTAATTTGTTACAGCAGCAAAAGGAACCTAATACATGAAAGGCAATAATAGTGCCTTCCTCTTGAGGTAGCTGTGAGCTTTACATGAATTATGACATGGCAGCACTTAGAACAGTAGATGACTCAATATAACACCAGCACTGGTGATGATGACGATGACATGATGATGATGATGGTGATGATGATGATGGTGGTGGTGATGATGGTGATGACAGTGATGATGATGGTGGTGATGGTGATGATGATGATGGCGATGATGATGGTGGATATGGTGATGATGATGATGGTGGTGATGGTGATCATGATGGTAGTGATGATTGTGATGGTGGTGATGGTGATGATTCTGGTGATGGTGATGATGGTGATGGTGTAATGATGCTGATGGTGATGGTGATCATGATGGTGATGGTGATCATGATGGTGATGGTGGTCATGATGGTAGTGATGGTTGTGATGGTGGTGATGATGGTGATGATGGTGGTGGTGATGATGGTGGTGATGGTGGTGATGGTGATCATGATGGTGGTAGTGGTCATGATGGTGATGGTGGTCATGATGGTAGTGATGATTGTGATGGTGGTGATGGTGATGATGGTGATGGTGATGGTGATGATGGTGATGATGATGGTGATGGTGTTGATGGTGATGGTGATCATGATGGTAGTGATGATTGTGATGGTGGTGATGATGATGATGGTGATGATGGTGATGGTGATGATGGTGATGGTGGTCATGATGGTGATGGTGATCATGATGGTAATGATGGTGATGGTGGTGATGGTGATGATGATGATGGTGATGATGGTGATGGTGATCATGATGGTAGTGATGATTGTGATGGTGGTGATTGTGATGATGATGGTGATGGTGATGGTGGTGATGGTGAT
>NW_012103587.1:817950-818516 GCF_000951045.1 Mandrillus leucophaeus
GGACACATCTTGGTGAGAAGACGGCCATCTACAAAGCAAGGAGGGAGGTCTCAGGAGGAACCAGCCTTGCCTACATCTTGATCTTGAGCTTGTAGCTTCCAGAACTGTGAGGAGGTCATTTCTGTAGTTGAAGCTGTTCAGCCTGGTGCTTGGCTATGGGAGCCTGAGAAAACTAACGTAGGAAGATGGCAGGACCCTTTACGAGGTATTGTGAAGACTCAGACATGGTATGTAAGTGTCTCCGCACACAGCTGAGAGCCAGGGAGAGACATTTCCATTCACGTGGCTTGGAAGCTTCTGTAAGGGAGTGAGAGAGGGAAAACCCAGGTCTTCATGGTGTCCCCCTCTGGGGACAGTGCTCACCTCTCTTCAGGCTGGTGAACGTCCTGCTGATGTGGACACCACCAAGTGGAGTGTGGGTCACTGGGGTGAAGTCCTGTACACACAACAGCCTCGGAGACACACAGGATTGGACCAAGCGTTCAGGAACACTGGCTTAGCGTGCTGCCGGCATCGGAGGGAAGCTGCCCCTAGTGACGGTCGCCCTGGCTGTGACAGCTTCCTCC
>NW_012103587.1:822021-823895 GCF_000951045.1 Mandrillus leucophaeus
ATGATGGTGATGGTGATCATGATGGTAGTGATGATTGTGATGGTGGTGATGATGATGATGACGGTGATGATGGTGATGGTGATGACAGTGATGGAGAAGAAAGTCATTACTATTTTCATTGATATACTTACCTTGAGGGATGTCCACATTTTAAGAGTGTTAAGAGGAAAGAGGAGTCAGGAAGGCAGCAGGAAGAGGGGTTAACATGAAAACCCAAAGGATGCAGGGTTGCAGGATCATGGGAGGTGAGAGTGGACAGAAGTGGCGATGGCCCAGGGTCAAGTTATGTGGGGAAGTCAAGTGGGGAAGGCATGACAAGCAGAGACCAGAAGGGCCTCACTAAGCTTGGCATCATAGAGAGAGAGCAATGGACTGGGAGTCTGGCACTTGAGCACTAGAGGTGAACTGTTTAGCCTGGCAGCCACCAGCCACATGTGGCTATGGAGCACTTGAGATGGGGCCAGTGTGAATCTAGATGTGCTGGAAGTGTAAAATGCTCGCTGGGTTTCAAAACCTAGAGGAAAACAAGGTGTTTTTCTCTAAAATGATCTTGGTGACAATTTGTTATGATGGTTACATGCTGAGATAGTAAGATTTGGGATATATCAGGTTAAATGAAACCTATTAAATTAATCTCACCTCTCTTTACGTTTTAAAATGTGACTACTTGAATATTTAAAATGGCATCCATAGCTCACATTCTAGTGCTACTGGACAGCACTGTGCCAGGCCTGACTGTGCCACTAGATATAGGCGTGACCTTGGCCAAGTCCTTTGTGCATTCTGGGTTCCTGTCTCCTTTGTTTGTAAAGTCAGGTGCTCTTCAAGGTCTGTGCAGGGCATTCTGGGTGTGGTGTCTAGGTCATGGAGAACACAGAGAGAACATGGAACTGTACCAGCATTAAGGTATATTTAAGGACCAGGGCCAGTAGAGGCACAAGAAAGCCAAGGTGAGGACTGCTTGCTGCGGAGGGTTGACAGTGCTGGTGAGAAAAGGGAAGGGGCTAAAAATCATTATTCATGCTCCTGCAGAGACTTGGCAGTTTGTAATTCAAAGAGAGGGAAGTAACGTGGAGAGAGATTAGATCGACGAGAGAGTGGGTGAATTGATGGAAGAGAGTGCCGCGAGAGTGGCAGAAAGGAGATTTAAGGTCAGGGCAGGAATTAACCTTGGAGGGCCAGGAGAGAATGAACAGGTGAGAAATAAATTAAACAATTAGCACACTCATCAAAACGGTGTCTCAAAGCACAATTGAAGTGGAATCGGTGCCTCCGAGGACAGCACAGCTAACAGGTGTTGTAGGAAGTCAGGACAGGAGAGAGGACTTCCTGCAGGAAGGGAAATTGGAGCTGGCTGAGGAAAATGAGTGTGCTTGCGCAGGACGCATCACAGAGGAGTGGGGAGGCGTGGACTCGCTGGGATGGGCAGGATGTAGGCCAAGTGAGGCCATGATAGGAAAGGCCCCAAAGCCCAGATAAAAGCTATTGCAGCCCAAATGCCAAAGAATAGAAAATCAAAGGCAAAAATAAATGTGCTGTGCTCTTTAACCCTATCCAACCTCTTTTTCCAGTTTGAGCTGGGGGCTGGAAAGTCAGGCCAAGGAGGTGCTTTGCTGCTCCATGCGGAGGGCAGTGGCTGGGCATGGACCCAGACATTGGTGGGTATTTCATTTCAGCACCTCCACTCACTTGCTGTGTGGCCTTGGGCAGATGACCTAACCCCTCTGAGCCCAAGTTTCCTTAGGGGGTGTTTTGGGCTTAATTATGTCACCCTGCAATTCATATATTCAAGCCCTAAGTCACAGTAATGTGACTGTATTTGGAGACAGGGACTTTGAAGAGGTGATTTAGTTACAATGAGGCCATTAGAGTGG
>NW_012103587.1:824975-847102 GCF_000951045.1 Mandrillus leucophaeus
CAATTCACTTTAGACCAGACCTTGTGTCTGTAACATCAATACTGTTGCTGATAGAGACTGTCCTCAGAGGAGGTGTGGTTCCAGTGTGTCTACCTGCCCATCTGGAAAGGGCAAATATTCTCTGAATTCCTCCAAATCTTTTGGGGCTGGAGCATCCTTTGCAAATCACTGATTCTAAGATCAGCGTTGAGGGGCACTACCAGAACCTCATGTTCAACCCAAATGTGGAGAAATTCCTCCTCTTCTTCAGAATCTCACTTCTGGCTCATCTCTCAAGTGTGTGAGAAATCATCATTTTTTCATAGTGTCTCAGCTTCAGACAGAGTTTGGGAAAGCCACCATCATTGCCTTCTTATTTTGACTCTGTTACCTGTTCCTGTCTGTCCATCTCTCCCAGAAGGAGGACAGGGCTATGGTTGGGCTAGGCCATTCCCAGGTTTAGTGGGTTGATCTAGACTTCATCCTCACGACCTTGAATATCTGGCCCTCCCATTCTCTCACCTCTGTGTGCAATCCTCCCTTATGCTCCTTTAGTGAGGGGAGCCAGCCTGCCAGCTGGTAGCAGCACACAACAACTGATCAACAGTCTTTCCCGGCTCAGAGCCTTTGTTCCTTTCTTTGTTTAGAGACGGTCTCACTATGTTGCCCAGGCTGAAGTACAGTGGAATGGTCATGGCTCACTGCAGCCTCAAACTCCCTAGCTCAAGCGACCCTCCTACCTCAGCCTCCCAAATAGCTGGGACTATAGGTGTGCACCACCACACCTAGCTAATTTTTAATTTTTTTGTAGAGATGGGGTCTTGCTATGTTTCCCAGGCTGATTTTTTCGAACTCCTGGCCTCAAGCAATCTTCCCGCCTGGATCTTCCACAGTGCTCCGATTATAGATGTGAGCCACTCTGCCTGGCTCTATTTTTCTTCTTTCCCTCCCCAAGAAAGAAGACAAGGAGATGAGAAACCTCAGCCCTATTTCTTTATACTCTGCAAAATCCAAACCCCATCTTTTTCACGTTGCCACTAAATTGAGGGCAGCCCCGTGTTCCTTTTGCTGGCTTCTGACCCAAAACTCAGACAAATAAGATCTTGGCATTTCGTGGGTCAAACACGAGAGGTTTCTTTTCTTTCTTTTCTCTCCCCTGTCCCCCTTTTAAAAGTGGGCCTCGGAGGTGTTGCTTTTCCTGCTGAAAGTTCCATCCGATTGGATTTCATGACAGGAAATACCTTACCCATTCTCTCCCTTTCTGTCTCCCCACTGTTCTCTCCCTTCTCTGGTATGGCCTGTTTTGGGCTAAGGAGGCCAGCAAGTCAAACTGAAACAATATATTACTTGGAGCCAGGCGTGTAAAATGAGGATGCTTGAAGTCGAGCCCAGTGTCTTCTCTTTCCAAATAAACCCCGATGCCCCCAAATGGAAAAATCCAGCTCTCGGAACACGAGCCTGCTGGCTGCTCTCTGGCTGAAAGGTGCTGCATTTGAGCTATTAAACGGACTCTTTCTATTCTGCAAAGACCAAAGCTCTCCTTGGAGGTTTATGCTGTTCCACAGGGAACTGTTTCTTAGCTGAATGCAGAAAACAAAGGAAACACAACAGTGGCGCTTGCATGTGTGACCTCTGATGGATTGTGGAGAGGCTTCAACAGGGCTTATCTCAATGAATGCTGAGGACACTGTGAGGACCTTGGGGCACAGGGAGGTGAAGTGCCCAGCGTCACATGATAGGAAGCAGCCGTGGCTGCACTGGAGCTAAGGCTTCTGATGCTGGGCGCACACCTGTCCTCAACCAGCTAAGGCTGTCTGGACGCTCTAGTTGGAAGGAGAGAAGGAAGAGTGTTTCACAGCCCTGGGTCATGCAGTCTGGTCCAGATGCTCAGTCCTGATCCCCGTGGGTGTTCCACTTACCATATGTTGGTGCTTCCAGCCTCCGGTCCTAACCCAGGGGCATCACCCTCCAGGAATTGCCCATCGGTCTCTGCAGTGTTGACTCTGCTCTTTTTGGATGCTGACTCTGTATTTGTGTGAGGGTGGGAGATCCACCTTGGATCCCAGCTCTGGCTTTTGGATGTGAGGATAAATTCAGGGTCTTTTCGTCTTTAGAGGAAAAAAAAGGCTGCATTCTTCCTACCAACCCGTCAGAGCTTTACTTAGGAATAAAGTGTCCTGAGCTTCCAAGAAATTTCCTATCCCTGGGGAGCGCCCCCAGAGTTCTCTGTGAGGGACAGGAATGGTTGCCCTGGAGGAATTCTGAGTTGCTGTTAACTCCCAACAGCCTGCCTGACCGGGGCCCCTCTCCTCCTGCATCCTGAACTTGATTCAGGTTTTGTCCTTGCTAAGGAAGCCAAAAGAAATGGTCTTACTCCATCTTTCCTCATTTTCCTTCTCCTGTGAGATCTTGAACAAGCCGTCTTGAATGGCTGCTTATGAATAGCCCGGAATGTGGGTTGGGTCCTCCTTCCCTGTCACCCGCCTCCAGGGTGGATACGCCTGCCTGCCGCCCCCACCTCTCTGCTGTATGACATTGTCTTCATAATAAACATCTCTGGGTGACACAAGATTGATGCCTCCATAAGGCTTCCCGTGGCTCACACAATGCCCCTTTTGTAGGAATTCATGTTTTTCTGCAGGGCAATGCTTGCTGACACTGAGCTGCTTTTGCCAAGATCATAACCCCCACTCCTCACCCCAAAGCGTTCAGGAATGAAGAATTTGGAGCTGCCATTAGGCCTGCATCTCCGCTGGGTTTCTACTCAGAGCTGATTGCCACTGAAGGCTGCTTGGACCAAGTCCAGATCCCATGGAACTCTGGCTAGGATGATCGGCCCCCTTACAAAGGGCTGTCCCCAGGAATGCCATGCAAAGCATGGTCCCCAGCCTCCTCATTCAGATCTAGAAGCCCCTCAGTGTCCCCCAGCTCATGACATTTTGCTGAAATACCAGAGCTATCCCTGCCCCCATTAGCCTCAACTCTGCCTAACCCTCCAAGGACACAGACAGGTTGGCCAACCTCCACTCAGCAGGCTGGCCCTAAGTATCCAGGCTGGGAGCTTGGGCTGCTGCATTTCCATTTTCCGTGGGAAATGTCTGAAATGTACATTGGACCTTACAGATCATCAGAAAGATCTCAGGTGGACTTTGGGAGGCAGAAGGACCCTAAGGGGTGAGGGGATGTGCCTCACTCTAGTGCTGGGACGGTGGCGGGGGCATGTGCCTCACTCTAGTGCTGGGATGGTGGCAGAGGGATATGCCTCACTCTGGTGCTGGGACGGTGGCGGGGGGATGTGCCTCACTCTAGTGCTGGGACGGTGGCGGGGAGATGTGCCTCACTGTAGTGCTGGGACGGTGACAAGGGGATGTGCCTCACTCTGGTGCTGGGACGGTGGCCAGGGGATGTGCCTCACTGTAGTGCTGGGACGGTGACAAGGGGATGTGCCTCACTCTGGTGCTGGGACGGTGACAGGGGATGTGCCTCACTGTAGTGCTGGGACGGTGACAAGGGGATGTGCCTCACTCTGGTGCTGGGACGGTGGTGGGGGCTTGGCTGTAAGACTCTGGGGAGCAGAAAGCACTCATGGATTTATCTTCTTTGTGCCTGAAGCTTCCCTCGGGCCATGTGTCCCATAGGAAGCTGACTCTGATTTGATTAATAATTATAACATCAATGTGTGTGCTCCCTGCAGAAAATTCAGAGGACACACGGGACAGCAGAGGATTATTTGCATGGACTTAGAAGTCACCTAGACCCCTCCTCTTTTTTATTATTTTCTCTCTTTATTTATTTATTTATTTATTTTGAGACAGGGTCTCACTCTGTCACCCAGGCTGGAGTCCAGTGGTGTGATCATACCTCACTGCAGCCTCGACCTCCTGGGCTTGTTACCGGCAGGTCTTTGTTCTTAGAGCTCCCAAGATGGCGGCAAGCCTTTTGTTCTCTGACCTGGGGTTCTTGGCCTCATGGATTCCAAGGAATGGAACCTCGGGCCATGCAGTGAGTGTTATAGCTCCATTAGAAGCCCTCGGTCATGGAAGAGAACCGTGGAACCCAGCGACTAGTGTTCAGCTCCATTAGTACATACCAGGGCACTTAGCCACACAGGAACAATGGCCAGCCTCTAGCCCCATCAGGAACGGCAATGGGTGCCTCCCTGCATCAGAAACGCAGCGGACACCCTGCCAGATCCGGAGGGGTGGAAGTCAATGCGGGTCTGCGACGGTGGCAATCGGCAGTGGTGGTCAGCGAGCGAAAGCTCAGCTCGAGCCAGAACAAACATGGACCAGAAGGGTGTGCAGTTGTAAGATTTAATAGAGTGAAAACAGAGCTTCCATACAATGGGAGGGGGCCCAAAGGGGGTTGCCACTGCCGGCTCGAATGCCTGGGTTTGTATCCTGATCATTGTCCTCCCCCTGTGCTCTCAGGTGAGAGATGATTGACTATTTCTTTACCTCCTGCTTTTAGCCCAATTGGTATTTCAGTGAGTCACTTAGGTTTTTAGAAAGTTTATTTTATACTAACATGATGATGGTATAATGTACATATGATAAAATGTATCCACTTTAAATGTACAGGGTGATGTATACAAATGTATACACCTGTGTAACCTCTACCCTGGTCAAGACTTAGAAATGTTTCCAGCACCCCAGAAAGTTCCCTCCAGTCCTCTTGCAGTCAGTTTGCCCCTCCCACTTTTGGGCAAGTACTGTTCTGATTTCTATGAGTTTTGAAGTTCTAGAACTGCAAATCAATGGAATCCTGCAGGATGTTTTGTGGCCATCTTTCTTCACTCAGCAGTACCTTTTTGATCCCCCTGTGTTCCTTCATGGGTCTGCAGGTTTGTTCTCTGTCACTGACTACCATCCAATTGGATGACTAAACAAACAGTATGAATATAACATTTTTATGAATAAACAAATAAGTAAAAAGTTTATCCATTTGTTCTCGTATTGATGGATGTTTCACTTAGTTCTGTTACAAATCTTTTCTGTGTTTCTAATAACTTCACAATTTTTTTTTGAGATGGGGTCTTGCTCTGTTGCCCAGGCTGCAGTGCAGTGGCGTGATCTCCGTTCACTCCAACCTCTGCCTCCCAGGTTCAAGTGATCCTCCCTCCCCAGCCTCCCAAGTAGCTGGGACCACAGGTGTGCACCACCGTGCTTGGTTAATTTTTGTATTTTTTGTAGAGACAGGGTTTGACTATGCTGTCTAGGCTGCTCTTGAACTCCTGTACTCAAGCCATCTGCCCGCCTCGGCCTCCCAAAGTGCTGGGATTACGTATGTGAACCACCACGCCCAGCCAAACATCACAATTTTTAATGCCCGCCTCATTTATAGGGTGCCTTTAAGAATTATGCCGAATGGCTGTTTTATTCACAGGTGTTTAGGTTTGTCTGTTGTGGTAAATATCCTTATACGCAAAGTATTGTCCAGGAGAGATGCTTAAAAGCAAATGGCAAAACCAAAACTCAGAACATTTTAGAGGTTCTTGACACACACTGCCACCTTTCTTTCTCTGTACATTATGTGGTAAAAGAGCCTAAATCAGCCATCTCGACAGTGTGGAGGAGTTTGGCTTTTTCATCTTTTGCAAATTGGATGATTTGAAGAATGATTCCAATGTGAGCAGAAATTATTCTAATTTGCTTTTTTATTATGAAGAGAGACTGAACATTTTCCCCCATATGTTTATTTGACTCTTATATTTCTTTTTTGTGAATTAACTTTCATTTTCTTTACTCACTTTTCTTTACCCACTTACCTATCAAAGAGACAGTGTTTTCTTTTTTCTTTTTTTTTTTTTTTCTGAGATGGAGTCTCGTTCTGTCACTCAGGCTGGAGTGCAGTGGTGCGATCTTGGCTCACTGCAACCTCTGCCTCCCAGGTTCAAGTGATACTCCTGCCTCAGTTTCCCGAGCAGCTGGATCTACAGCGTGTGCCACCACGCCCAGGTAATTTTTGTATTTTATTAGAGACAGGGTTTCACCATATTGGCCAGGCTGGTCTCGAACTCCTGACCTCGTGATCCACCCACCTCGGCCTCCCAAAGTGCTGGCCAGAGAGACAGTGTTTTCTCATGTATTTGTATGAAGTCTCCCTCTATGAAGGCTATCGACTCCTTGTCATGTTTGTTTCAGGTTATTTCCCTCAATTTGGTATCGTGGATTGGTTTTGTTGATGATGTTTCTCAATTCAAGGCCAATGACAAAATTATCTAGCCAGCCTTTTGTTTTCCATGGTTTCTTTGTGAATTTCTTTCATTGTCTTAAATCACATAAAGTCCTCCTGTACCCCAAGATTAAAGAACTGTTGTATTTTTTTCAGTTTTGGTTTATGCATTTAACCATCTGTAATCTATTTTGGTATACAGTTTGAGGTAAAAATCTAAATTCATTTATTTTCCCCAATTGCTACCACCCAGTTGTCCCAGCACTATTATGAAATAATTTGTATTTTCCCCCAGTTAACACTACCCTTGTCATACATCAATTCTTGAATTTCTGTCAACTGTTACATTTATTTATGCAGGGTGTTCTGTTTGTTTGTTTTTTGAGATGGAGTCTCACTCTGTCGCCCCCAGGCTGGAGTGCAGTGGCACGATCTTGGCTCCCTGCAACCTCCATCTCCCAGATTCAAGGTTCAAGCCATTCTCTTGACCTCAGCCTCCCGAGTAGCTGGGATTACAGGCACCCGCCACCATGCCTGGCTAATTTTTGTATTTTTAGTAGAGATGGGGTTTCACCACGTTGGCCAGGCTGGTCTCAAATGCCTGACCTCAAGTGATCCACCTGCCTCGGCCTCCCAAAGTGCTTTGATTACAGGCATGAGCCACCACACCTGGTCATTAATGCAGTTTTATAAGTGTAGTTTATTGAGACAGTTTTAATACATGGAAAGCCTAGATCCCCTCTCTTATATCTTCTTTAAAGTTAGCTACGCTTGCCAGGGCAAGTTTTTAGATGAATTTTAGAATTATTCTGCAAAGATTGAAAAATTCCATCAAGGGTCTTGGCTGATTTACACTAAACCAACACACTGATTTGGAAAGAATCTGCATCTTGGCAAATTATCATTGTAAATGAGTTGCATTGTTATTGGGCGTCCTTCCTTGTTCTCAGGGCTCCCAAGATGGCAGCAGGCCACTTCCAAGATGGCGGCAAGCCTCTTACTCTCTGACCTGGGGTTCTTGGCCTCAGGGATTCCAAGGAATGGAATCTTGGGCCATGCGGTGAGTGTTACAGCTCTGTTCAGCTGGATTAGGACGAACCCCGGGCACTTAGCCCACACCGGAACAATGGGGAGCCTCTAGTCCGATTGGGAGCGGCAATGGGCAGGGCCTCACTGGATCAGGAGCACCGCGGACACCCTGCCAGATCCAGAGGGCTGGAACTCAGCGACTGGTCTGCGATGGCGGCAACCGGCAGTGGTGGACGGTGAGCAAAAGCTCAGCTCGAGCCAAAACAAACAGGGACCAGAAGAGAGTGCAGTTGCAAGATTCAATAGAGTGAAAATAGAGCTCCCATAAAATGGGAGAGCACCCAAAGGGGGTTGCCTTGCAGGCTTGAATGCCTGGGTTTATATCCTGATCATTGTCCCTCCCCCTGTGCTCTCAGGCGATAGATGATTGGCTATTTCTTTACCTCCTGTATTCGCCTAATTAGCATTTCAGTGAGCTCTCTTTACTACCTGATTGGTCGAGTGTGAGCTAAGTTGCAAGCCCCGTTTTTAAAGGTGGACGCAGTCACCTTCCCAGCTAGGCTTAGGGATTCTTAGTTGGCCTAGGAAATCCAGCTAGTCCTGTCTCTCAGTGTCTAGGGTATAGACCCTAGAGCTCACCTGAACTGGCTTATAGAGATGAGGGGAAGGGGCAGGGGAGAGGCGTGTCGGCACTTTGTTTTTAGGCCTTACATCTGGAAACTTGTTAAAGCTTTGGCAACAGAATTTCCAAATTTGGCAACACCTGAAGATGAAACTCCCGCTGTGGAGCTCTGTCCGGGCCATGCTAGAGGGTATTTATCATTCATGTGTGAAACTAGCACCACCCAAAGCCTCCAGTGCCCACACAGAGCACCAAGCAAAGCAACAAAGAAATGGGGTGTCCCATCACGGCCCAGTCGCCCATGCCAGGGTTTAATTGTAATTTCTCCGTACCTGGCTTTGCCACTAGGACTCCTGGGTTTCACGTGCAACACAGCCACGCCACCCGACAGTCCTTTCACAAAGGGCAAAATCAATCCGGCTGTCTAGTTTGAGCTTTGCTTGGGGGCAGGCCCTGGGAATGGGCTCCAGCTGTCTAGTTTGAGCTTTGCTTGGGGACAGGCCCTGGGAATGGGCTCCAGCTGTCTAGTTTGAGCTTTGCTTGGGGACAGGCCCTGGGAATGGGCGGAGCCGATCGGATAAGCCACAGTGAACTCATACTGAGCAGTGATCATGGGGGCAGAGCAGGGACAAAGCGAGAATACAGTGAGGAGATGATGTACTGGCCACAGTGAGGCTTCAGTCTTACATCGCTTCTTTTGTATTTTACCAGCAGGACCTACTGGCATTTCTCTTCTTTCTCTGTCTTTGTTTCAAAGGACATGGGGGCCATTACACTGTTATGCCCATCCGTGTGAAGAGACCACCCAATAGGCTTTGTGTGGGCAATAAAGCTTTTTAATCACCGCGGTGCAGGCGGACTGAGTCCAAAAAAGGAGTCAGCAAAGGGAGATAGGGGTGGGGCAGTTTTATAGGATTTGGGTAGGTAGTGGAAAATTACAGTTAAAGGGGGTTGTTCTCTTGCGGGCAGGGGCAGGGGTCACAAGATGCTTGGTGGGGAGCTCCTGGGACTCATTGTCTAGGAGAAGGAATGTCACAAGGTTAATTGATCAGTTAGTGTGGGGCAGGAGCAAATCACAATGGTGGAATGTCATCAGTTAAGGCAGGAACCAGCCATTTTCACTTCTTTTGTGGTTCTTCAGTTGCCTCAGGCCATCTGAATGTGTACGTGCAGGCCTGGGCTCAGAGACCTGACACAAACATGCACCCAGAGGCGGGAGCTAACATCAGCAAAAGCCCATACCTCTCTCAACAAGATTCCAGTTCCTCCCTGTTGGCCACCTCCTTCCGGGGGCTTCTGCTCTGTATCCCATTGGTTGTGTGATATCATCAGCTTCCTCTAAAAATTCCAAAGGACACAGGATCATTTTGCCTCAGAGCTGGGCTGCATGAGATTTAGTATTGCAGACAGCTCTCTGTATGTGTGGGTTCTGCATCTGGGGATTTAACCAACCTCGGATCGAAAATATTCAGGAAAAAATGGTACTGAACATGTACAGACCTTTTGGTTATTATTTCCTGAACAATATAACAATTATTTATATAGTATTTTCATTGTATTAGGTATTATAAGCAATCTGGAGATATTTTGAAGTATACAGGAGGATGTGCATAGGTTATATGCAAATAGCACACCATTTGATATCAGGGACCTCAGCATCTCCACATTTTGCTGTCTGTGGGGGCCCTGGAACCAATCTCCCACAGACACTGAGGGACGGCTGTACTTAGAACCAGTGGTGTGCTGGTAATTGTATAACAATCAGCCCTCCGGAAAGAAAGAGAGAGAGGGAGAGGGAAAGAGAGAGTGTGTGTGTGTCTTACAAGTTTCACTAATGTAAAGAATGTGTGGCACGTACTTTGCAAATAATAATAAAACATATAACATTTTTAATATAAATTTCATATAGCCAATGGATTCTTTTTTTTTTTTTTTTTTGAGATGGAGTCTTGCTCTGTCACCCAAGCTGGAGAACAGTGGCCGGATCTCAGCTCACTGCAAGCTCCGCCTCCTGGGTTCATGCCATTCTCCTGCCTCAGCCTCCTGAGTAGCTGGGACTACAGGCACCCACCACCACACCTGGCTAATTTTTTGTATTTTTAGTAGAGATGGGGTCTCACTGTGTTAGCCAGGATGGTCTCGATCTCCTGACCTCGTGATCCACCTGCCTCGGCCTCCCAAAGTGCTGGGATTACAGGCGTGAGCCACCGTGCCCAGCCGAGTCATCTCATTTTTATATTCTGATTGTGTAGACCACATCTGGGACATGTGGCCCAATTCTGGACCCCTGACTTCTAGAGGCACATTATCAGAAGAGGTTTTAGCAAACATCGAACTACTAGTTGCCTACCCAACATCATTCTTCCCTATTCTAGCTAATGAAACTACATCTCCCAGGCTCCCTTGTGCCTAGGGTGGTCACATGGCACAACTCTGACCAATCAGCTGTAAGTGGAAAGCCAAGGGCGCCTTCTGAGATTGTTTTGCTTTCCTTAGTTAAGCACCACTTCTTCCTTTTGTCACTGTTTTTTCTTGCTTCAAGCCGGGACATGAGGCTGGAGGTGGAACGGCCATCTTGTGACCTTGAAGGGACATTCTCAATAATAGATAGGGAGGGAGAAAGATAGAAGGAGCCTGAGATATTGATAGGATCATGAAGTAACTGCATAAACTAATTTTATAAGAAAGAGAATCCCTTGTTAGTTCATGCCATAATGAATGACTGAGTGGATGAGAACTAATGCTTATGGAGCACTTACTATGCAGCCTATTGCAGCCTATTTCACATGCATAATGTCAGTCTAGGTTACTGAGTTTGGAGTTTATCCTATTGCAGTGGACAATGAAGTGAAGTTTTAACAGGAGAGTGGCAACCACTGGACCCAAGTCTCCATCCAGGGAGCCAAATTCAGTGCCAACTGAGAGGGTCTTCTTGATGAGGAGACTGTGTCTTAAGACAAATTGTGAATGAAACTAAGAATATTTGACCTGTTTCAGAGGGTGTCACAGTAGAACACTATGTGAGGGGCCAGGCATATTCTACTGGCCTCAGAGGCCAAATCTGGGACCAATGAGTGAGAATTTCAAAGAAGACAGTGAGTCTATAGAAGGAAGAAGTTGTTTTATTTAGGAAGTCAGTGAATTCCTTGTCAACAGAGATATTTACATAAGCGGACTGCCCATTTGGGAGGAATGTGGAAGCAGGTACAAGCAGGAAGCAGTGTGACCTCTGAGGTTCCCTCTTACTCTGAATTTGGTTTTACGACCCAACTCTAATGGGCTCATCTTTCTGTCTTTTGATTCTGTCAAAGCTTGAAAAGTGGCCATAGGACTCCTGGGCCCCTTTCATCTTATGTCTTATAAGATTCTAGAAAGTTGGTTGATGTGTCTTTTAAACTTGAGCTCCCACTGCCCCACCACCAGGCACACGCTTATCAATCTCTTTCTTCTGTGGTTTTGTTAAAGGGTCTTTCATGTGTATTAAAAATGCAAAACATCTGCCTAGTGCTAGTTTCAGAAATGCACGAATGTGAAAGGTTTGGTTTTTACAAGTTTTCTTATGACAGCTGCCACAGTGTCATTAATATGTAAATTCCATTGGCTGAGAAGGTTGACTTTTGGTCATAAATCGGCTGTTTCCTCTTGATAATCCTGTCTGACTCTCCAGCTGTCTAGACAATGGAAAAATTAACACCATGAAACAGAATAGTTTAAAAACCTTTGGAGCCAAATACTTAAAAAAAAAAAAAAAAATCAAAATCCATGGCAAGAAATGTGAGACCAATTAGTTAATTATGCAAGGAATCCCTCTGGGGCACCGACCTTGAATAATAATAAGACCTTATGTATGAATAGCATGATAATAGTGTGAAAAAGTACTTTCCGTACTTTTTGATCCCTTGGAATGTGTGACTATTCCCGTGACCTTCCTGCAAGGTTATAAAGACCACCAAAATGTGACACCTCATCTCTCCAGCATTGCCATCACACTCTCAACTTTAATTTTTTTTTTTTTTTTTAAAGAGTTTTTTATAGGAGTCTCGTTCTGTCACCCAGGCTGGAGTAGAGTGGCGCAATCTTGGCTCACTGCAACCTCTGCTTCCTGGGTTCAAGCGATTCTCATGCCTCAGCTTCTCAAGTAGCTGGGACTACAGGCACGTGCCACCACACCCAGCTAATTTTTGTATTTTTAGTAGAGACAGGGTTTCACCATATTTTGGCCAAGCTGATCTCGAACTCTTGACCTCAGGCAATCCACCCGCCTTGGCCTCCCAAAGTGCTGGGATTACAGGTGTGAGCCACTGCGCCCAGCCTATCTTTAACTCATTTCTTGCTAGAAAATGCAACCCCAACCCATTCAGCTAGGTCAGTATGTGTCCTAATTAAGGGAAAAGAAAATTACACATAAATCATTTTTTTCAAAGTCTTGAAATCCTTCATTGGCTTTCCATTGCTTTTGATATCATAACCCCTGAGATTTTAACATGAATACTACGTGATTTGACCACAGTCTACCTCTCTCCATTTCTTGGCAGTTTCCCCTGAGCCTTCTCCCCTCTGTCTAAACTGACTCTTTTAAACTTCTTCCAGTGTGCGATGATTCTCCCTCCACTTGCCCGCCACCATCCATGCACCCCCTCACCTGGTTAATGCCTACTCATTCAAAAGTCACTTCCTCAGGGAAAGACTCCCTATCCCAAAGTACATCAGGCTTTTTTGTTATACATCTTGATAGAAAAATGTTCCTTTCCTCCAGAATAGAGGTCAACACATGACAACCGTTGGGCTAAATCTGGCCCTCCACCTGTTTTTGTAAATAAAGTTGTTTTTTTTTTTTTGAAATGGAGTCTAGCTCTGTTGTAGTGGTGTGATCTTGGCTCGCTGCAGCCTCTGCCTCCTGGATTCAAGCAATTCTCCTGCCTCAGCCTCCTGAGTAGCTGGGACTACAGGTGCGCGCCACCACGCCTGGCTAATTTTTGTATTTTTAGTAGAGACAGGGTTTCACAATGTTGGCCAGGATAGTCTTGATCTCTTGACCTCATGATCCACCCACCTCAGCCTCCCAAAGTGCTGGGATTACAGGCATAAGCCACCAGGCCTGGCGTAAATAAAGTTTTATTTGCACACTGTGATACTCATTTTTTTTTTTTTTCTGTATTGCCTATGACTGCTTCTTGCAGAGTTGAGTAGTTACAACAGACACTGTATAGCTCACACAACCTAAAATACTTTCTATCTGGCCATTTATAGAAAAGTTTGGCAAGCTCTGTCCCAGAGCATTGGTCTTGATTTGTAAAGATACACTTATCGTTAGATTATTTGATGATCTGTTTCCTCTTCTAGACTCTGGGTTCCAAGCAGACAGGAACTAGGTCTTGTTCACCCCATGACTCCATGTTTCCAGTGCTCAGCACTTGGCAGTTGCCCAATAAATATCATTGAATAAATGAAGAAAAAGAAGAAGAAATAAGAGAATGAAAGAGAGGCCGGGCACGGTGGCTCATGCCTGTAATCCCAGCACTTTGGGAGGCTGAGGCAGGTGGATCAGCTGAGGTTAGGAGATCAAGACCATCCTGGCCAACATGGCGAAATCCCGTCTCTACTAAAAATACAAAAGTTAGTGGGCGTGGTGGTGGGCACCTGTAATCCCAACTACTTGGGAGGCTGAGGCAGGAGAATTGCTTGAACCTGGGAGGTGGAGGTTGCAGTGAGCCGAGATCACACCATTGCACTCCAGCCTGGGTGACAGAGTGGCAGAGTGAGATTCCATCTAAAAAAAAAAAAAAAAAAAAGAAAGAAAGAAAAAGAAAAAGAAAAAAAGGAACAAAGGTTGGGCATTACTGTGATTATCTGTGATGCTAAAAATTCAGATCTTTTGAAAACATATCTACAAATTCTTAGACACTCCTGTCTTTGAGAGATGGAGGGTAGGTGCTCTTCTCTGGAAACTAGGCAGCATTGGACTGCTTTGACCAATAGACTAGAGTGGAAGTGCCTCCATATGACTTCCAAAGCTAGGTCATAGAAGGCCACGAAACATCTACTTTGTTTGCTGGAACACTCACACTTGGAGTCCTGAGCCATTATGTAAGAAAACCAGTTATCCTGTGCCTACCATGCTGGGGTGACCACATGTGACCTTCCAGTTGATAATCCATCGGGGTCCAGCCTTTCAGCCATCCTCCCAAAGGTGCCAGGTGTATGAATGAAGCCGTCTTGGACTCTAGACCAGCCTATCAGCTGGTGAGGTACTACTGAATGATCTCTGTTGAGAGCATAGAACAGAAGAATCACCCAGCCGAGCCCTGCCTGACTTCTGCATGCACAGAATTGTGAAATATAATAAAAGGCTCTTATTTTAAGTCCCTGTGTTTTAGACTTGCTTGTTATGCAGTAGCAACTCACTGCAACACACTATGACTGAGCTGGTGACAAAAGGGTATCTTGTTAAAGTTGGTGTTTATGGAAAGTCATCAAAATTGCCTGTTTGCCGGCCCCACCAGGCAGTTCCAGATTGGCAGAGCTCATTTTTGTGCTCATTTTTCCAGATAAGGAAATGAACACAGGTTAATTCAGTTTAACAGATGCATCAAGGGCCTGCAATGTGGATCGTTTTGTCCCTACAGGAACTACAGATACGCTTTGTTTCAGAGCTGGTGGGGAGACGTTAAGTGCTTGGAGGGGGAAGTGATATAAACCTTCCTAAATAGCCTGTCTTTCTTTCCAGGCCAGTGAACCTGTGACCTTCTCACATTTAAGTAGAACACCAAGAGTGTTTTAAAGGAAGTTTTCAAAGACTGGACAGGACAGTATTCCTATTGGGTGGCTGCCAGGGAATGCTGGGTCCGGGGAAGGATGGGTTTGACAATATGCAGAATGACATTCAGGGTCTGGGGTTCTGTTCCAGGAAATGGCAATTGTTGGCAGTACAGTTTCCACCCTACCTGTCCCACCTCCAACCCCTCTAAAAAAATCCTCTTTTCCTATTTTATATTTTTAATAAGGAGATGATTGGCATGAAGAGCAATAAGTCTTTCCTACTGTTCACTTGGCTTCTGATGGGCAGGAGCCAGGTTGCGTGGCACGAATGTTTCCTTGTTGAGTTGCTCTGTGTGGGTGGGGAACTGGGCCCTGTGGGGTCAGGACCAGGGGTTCCACAGGGGTATGCATTTGGAGGTTTATGAAGGGTGGTCTATGGCCTCAGGGTTTGGAATATGTATGAGTCTAAAGCAAATGTACTAATCCATTACAGAGCGGTCCTACTTCTTATTCCTCCCCTAAAACACAGCACCCTTTACCCAAGTGACTTTGGAAGGCAGCTGTGCTCCCCACTATAAACCAGTGCCGCACTACTTAAGTGACTTGGATTCCTGTTCCACCAAGGGACGATTTGGATAGACATTTATACCCCTAGGTCCGTAAATTGTGATGAAGGAAATTTTAACACGGGTCTGGAAACAACTACCCTTTTCTCACGGCCAAAGTAATCCGATGAAAGATTTCTGAAAGGTGGAGACATCATAAATCCCAAATAGAAGGATAATTTTACAACAGTTTGGAGGCTGAAGAAAAAAATAAAAGAGTGAAAAGAAAGAGCTGGAGCTCAATGTATGGGGAGTTGGAAGAAGTGAAGGCAGAAAAGTTCACCCAGAAGGAAACCATTGGAGTTTTCCAGCCAGAGAGCAATTCTGAACTGAAACGAATGAACCAGAACTAAAAGTCTCAATTTCCTTCCTGCGCTGTAGGAAAATTGAAAATCTCAGTCCTCGTTGGATTCCAGTGGAAATAATTGTCTGCTCCCTTAAAAATGGTGAAGCGCAGATCTGGATGGTGTCCCGTCTGGACATCTCCCTTCTGCCCCTGTGGCCGGCTCCAGGCCCCCAGCCCCAGCCTCTGTCTCCTGACTGCTGTCACAGTGCAAAATGCTTTTAAAAGTCCCATGAGGCCGGGCACGGTGGCTCAAGCCTGTAATCCCAGCACTTTGGGAGGCCGAGGCGGGTGGATCACAAGGTCAGGAGATCGAGACTATCCTGGCTAACATGGTGAAACCCCGTCTCTACTAAAAATACAAAAAACTAGCTGGGCGTGGTGGCGGGCGCCTGTAGTCCCAGCTACTTGGGAGGCTGAGGCGGGAGAATGGCGTGAACCCGGGAGGCGGAGCTTGCAGTGAGCTGAGATCAGGCCACTGCACTCCAGCCTGGGAGACACAGCAAGACTCCGTCTCAAAAAAAAAAAAAAAAAAAAAAAGCCCCATGAAAGTGGCATTGGGATTTGGCTTAGAAAAGAATTTTTTTTTTTTTTTTTTTTTTAAACTCAATTTGTGCCTGTCCCAGAACATCCCATTAAAACATGCCAGAGACACACAGGGTCTTTGCCTCTCATCTTCGGCCAACCTGGCCCGTGAGACTCGTGATATCCTCGGCTTCACCGGTTCTTGCCCTTCATCTACAAATCGAAGTTAAAGTGCATTATCCCTCCTGTGACTGTTAGACAGGTAAATAAAAGTGATACACACAGGAGCAGCTTCAAGTTCCTGGGAAGGACAGGATTTTAAAAACCCATGTTGTGATCGGGAGTCGCACTGAGACAGGAGCAGCTGACTGCGTGGGCATCGTGTACCCTGGTCCTCCTCCTGAAAACCCCAAGTCCTGTCAGTCCCAAGGGGCCATCTCCTCCTCTGTGGCTTCCTCAGCCTTGGGGTCTTGGGGATGAGGGTCAGAGGCACCTGGAGACACAGATCCCTGGAAATAGAACAGGATGGAAGAGATGCAAGGGCTTCTTTGCGACCGTTAATGAAGCACGGGAAAAATCCATCTGTCCCCATGCCTTTGAAGCCGGTCGATAGAAGAGGCTGCCATTCTGTTTTTCCAGACGGGAGGAAACCACTGTGCTGCCGGTGCCTGGTCCTGAAAAGAGCTGTGTTTTGGAGAGCAGAGGGAAGGGAGGGCTGCTTCAGCCCAGGAAAACAGAAACGGGGCTCCTGGAAAGGGTATTTGGGGAATGGTGCGGAGGCGGGGATTGAGAGGTGTATTTGGGGGCTGCGGTTTCTTTCTTTTTGTTTGAGACGGAGTTTCGCTCTTGTTGCCTGGGCTGGAGTGCAATGGCACGATCTCGGCTCACTGCAACCTCTGCCTCCTGGGTTCAAGAGATTCTCTCGCCTCAGCCCCCCAGGTTGACAGGATTACAGATGCCCGCCACCATGCCTGGCTAATTTTTAGTAGAGATGGGGTTTCACTATGTTGGTCAGGCTGGTCTCCAACTCCTGACCTCAGGTGATCTGCCCGCCTTGGCCTCCCAAAGTGCTGGGATTACAGGCGTGAGCCATGGCGCCCGGCTGGGGCTGCGGTTTCTAAACCCTGTGTTATGAGGGTGGTTAGGACGTGGTATCTGGGGCCAGCAGTGCCCTTAAGCTTGGCTGGCGGGGTGGAGGGCTGCCCTGGGACTGTGCTTCACAGAGCCACGCTGTGCACCTCTTTTGGCTGTGCCCCTCCCCAGGAGGGCAAGGAGTCCATCCAGAGCTTACAAAAGCCCCAGCAGGGCACGGTCAGACTAGAAAGAGCCCCAGGTGCAAACTTTAAGGAGGCACTCACACTCCAGATGGTGCAGGCGCAGAGGTGGAACCTGTGAGTGGGTGCCCCCTTAAACGGGGCTCCCCAGGGCAGCTCTTTTGCTTGCTCTCATCCCAGCCCTGGCCCTAGACAACTCCTGATACTTAGGACCCCAGAATTCTCTGCCCAAATGACTAGAGTCTGGGACAGACCACCTTGCTGGGGTGAGGTGGCTGATACAGGGAGCATGAGGGGAGCATGGACACACAGGCTGGAGTGTCCACTGTGTGTGCAAGCGGCTTCTTTATCCAGTGTAGATACAACACATGGGATGTGTGGGATATGTGGGGTAGGTGCATGTGTGTAGAATGTGTGTATAATGTTGAAGAAGTATCCTTTTTTTTTTTGAGACTGCACCCTGTTGCTCAGGCTGGAGTGCAGTGGCACAATCTCGGCTCACTGCGACCTCCGCTTCCTGGGTTCAAGCAATTCTCCTGCCTCATTCTCCCAAGTAGCTGGGATCACAGGCGCATACCACCATGCCAGGCCAATTTTTGCACTTTTAGTAGAGATGGAGTTTCACTGTGTTGCCTAGGCTGGTCTTGAACTCCTGACCTCAGGTGATCCACCCGCCTTGGCCTCCCAAAGTGCTGGGATGACAGGCGTGAGCCACCGCACCTGGCCTGAAGAAGTATCCTTTTATTCCCACCCTGCTCAGTTTAAGAAAATTTACATCAGGAACTGAGTTTTTCTAACACCCTTCCCAATGTCTTTTGAGCTCATTATACACATAATAAATATTTGGAAGCTGAGCGGTTACTAGTATTAGAATTGCTGCATCTCCAGACATGACCAGAGTAGGAAAACCAGAGCACACTTGGATAGATATTGGCTCTCACCCACATGTAAAGTGCTGCTATTGCTGCAATTACTCTCATGCACAAAAATAAGAACACTTTTTCTCGAAGTTCAGCAATTTAACTTTCCATCGTGGCAACCCAGGAATCCAGGCATGGAACACTTAGGTATCCATGTTCTCTGCTCTTCCATCCGGCTTCTTGCAACATGGTGGCAGGACTTTGTGTGGATGAGTAAGCGGGTGAGGATTCTGGGTTTGTGCCTGACTTTCCCTGCTCAGTTCCAGTGTCCAGTGGGGCATCTGGCTGTCAGGTTCCAGGGACAGGCGGACCCCATGAGAGGAGCTGGAGTAGTCTGTGTGGTAATGGGGTATCCTGGGGAAGAACCATTGTGTGTTTGTGTAGCTATCATGAGGTTTGTGGTCTGTCTTCACAGTCACTAAAATAACAGATTACATCATTTCGGAGGTTGGATTCTATTTTTTAATTTATTTAACAAATTTATTTTTCCAGATTATGCTTGCATTTATTTTTTTCCATTACCATTAAAATAAAAACTATACATTTTCAATTTCTCTTTTTTTTCCTTTTTCTTCTTTTTTGGGACGGAGTCTCGCCCTGTCTCCCAGGCTGGAGTGCAGTGGCGCGATTTCAGCTCACTGCAACCTCCTCCTCCTGGATTCAAGCGATTCTCCTGCCTCAGCCTCCCGAGTAGCTAAGGTTACAGGCGCCTGCCACTACACCCAGCTAATTTTTGTATTTTTAGTAGAGATGGGGTTTTGCCATATTGGCCAGGCTGGTCTTAAACACCTGACCTCAGGTGATCCGCCCACCTCAGCCTCCCAAAGTGCTGGGATTGCAGGTGTGAGCCACGGCGCCCAGCTACATTTTCAATTTCTTATAGAACTTATCTGCATCTGGATATCCACAGAGATCTATAGATTTTTAAAATAGTTTTTTCTTTCCAGCTTTAGTGAGGCATAATTGATGGACAATGAATTGCATGTATTTAAAGTATACGATGTGATGGGTTTTGACAGATATATGTACCCAGGAAACCAGCACTGTAATCAAGATAATAAGTGTTTTCATCCCCACCCCCCAGCTGCTAGATTCTTTTTGGTGATGTATTTAATGTATGTGTGTGTGCGTGCGTGTGCACACGCGGTGCACCACATGTTTTGATATACATAAGTATAGTAACATGATTGCAACAGTCAAGCAAATTAACACGGGTCTGGGATTTTAAAGACAATGCTGTCCTCTCCCTCACTTGGGAACTGAGTCCAGAGAGAGGACCAGTGGTCCACAGCCACTCTTGAGTCAGATACCGGGGCTCTCGCCCCCCAGCGCTGACAGATGAGCCTGTCAGTCCTCCACACTGCATCTGTGGTTGACCAGAGAAGAAGAAAAGTTGCCAGAAGAGCCTCTAAAGAGTAACTTTTAGAGTTATGTGGTGTTGCTTTGTTAATTTTCCAGACAAATTAGCTTAGGTCTCTTTTGGTTGCAAGTGACAGAAAATCCAACGAGGTTAAGCTCTAAAATAATTTACTGCCGTATTTGGCCAAAGTTGCAGGCTTTGGGTGCAGCTGGATGTAGGGGCCTCAACAGTGTCATCAGGATGTGATTTCAAGCGTCTCTTTCTCGAATTCTTGTCCCCATCTTCCCCATGTTGAGTCTGTTCTTGGGCTTCTCCTGTGGCCACCTGCAGCAGCAGCCTCACCTGGCGCTCACAAGATGGCGGCACCAGTTCCCGCTCTTGGAAGAAAAGAGGAAACCGGGTAGGGCGCCGTGGGTCACGCCTGTAATCCCAGCTCTTTGGGAGGCCAAGGCGGGCGGATCACGAGGTTAGGGGTTCGAGACCATCCTGGCTAACATGGTGAAACCCCGTCTTTATTAAAAATACAAAAAATTAACCAGGCATGGTGCCACGTGCTTGTAGTCCCAGCTACTCGGGAGGCTGAGGCAGGAGAATCGCTTGAACCTGGGAGGCAGAGCTTGCAGTGAGCCGAGATGGCACCATTGCACTGCAGCCTGGGCGACAGACAGAGCAAGACTCTGTCTCAAAAAAAAAAAAAGAAAAAAAGAAAAGAAAAGAGAAAACTGGCGTCTGGATCCCAGCATTCTCATTGGCTCCTGTGGAGTCATGTGTCAACCCTTGAGCCAATTACATGGCTGTGGGTCCCTGGGTTCCTGCTGCCTGGGTGGCGCCCAGTCTCAACCCCTTCTCTGAAAGCTCATAGGGGTGGGTCTCTGGAGGAAAATTGGGTGCTGTTTAGGAAGAAAATCAACATGCCCAGATGTCTGCTGGATCAGTGAAACCGAGTTTGATAAAATAAAAATATCGAGAACTCTCAAATTTGCCTAAACCTGGGCACCCCGGCTGTTTGCCCATTAGTGCCTCTGTATGAGTCACCTTGGTTTTCTAGGTTCATGGGTCTACCCCATGTCTCCACGTTCTTGGATCTTTATAAGAACCTTGCCACATTCAGAGTGGGACCAGAGGAGGAAAAAAGTTGCTTGCTTGATTAATTAAATCAATTACTTAATACCCTAAAGCTTTCTGATGCTGTAAAGTGCAGGTTTCATATACTGGGCATGAGGGGTTTTCATAGACTCCACTTGTGTTGCAAATTAAAACAACGTTAAATTCCTTAGTAATCCTAGCAGAAAGAGAAAAAAAGTAAGAAAAAAGAAAAGGGAAAATAAAACTCCTCTTATTTCCAAATCACTACCAGTGGAATTTTAAAAATTATTTACACACTTAGCCGTGAGTCCCTTTATACCTGACGGGTTTGGCAGTAAGGCCGGAGCAATAATTTAAAACAGAAGTTGGGAGTATGGATAATGAACTCCCTCTCTTTTCCAAAATAAATGTACCATCGGATCCACAGGAGAGGTGACTTTTCCGAAGAAAGGACTGTACGTTTGGGAGCCAGGGGCCCCTGATGCTGTGTGAGGTAAGCCGATAGCACAGTGTGTTACTGTCTGTGGACGCGAGAATGAAATGAGGGGTATTTCTTTGATTTATAGTGGAAGGAAACACCGATTTCTTGTCACAGATCATTACAGTTGAATTTAGGTCAAACTCATATGCTTATATGGAATTACTAATGCATGGAGGTACTTTCTGCTTTTTGTTTTTAACTCACCAATCATTATCTACAGGAATTTTTTTTTTTTTTTTTGAGATAGAATTTCACTCTGACGCCCAGGCTGTAGTGCAGTGGCATGGTCTTGGCTCACAGCAACCTCTGCCTCCCAGGTTCAAGAGATTCTCATGTGTCAGCCTCCTGAGTAGCTGGGATTACAGATGTGTGCCACCATGCCCAGTTAATTTTTGTATTTTTAGTGGAGAAGGGGCTTCACCATGCTGGCCAGGCTGATCTTGAACTCCTGACTTCAAGTGATCCGCCTGCCTCGGCCTCCCAAAGTGCTGGGATTACAGGTGTGAGCCATCATGCTTGGCCATCAACTGAATTTTATACTGAATTTTATTCTGAAAACAGAGAAGACTCCATTATCTGCCTGCTGATGTACACATTCCGGAAGGGGTCATTGTTGGACGGTTGAGTGAGTGCACTGGGGTTATATGGAAATTGATTTGGAAAGACACTACAGCAAGGAAGGAATCTTGAGGTCTCTAGAACGTTCCTAGGCTGCTTCTCAGAGTGAGAGTTTGTAGTGGACACTGCCAGGGTCCAACCCATATCTGTACGATGGCCATGATGCTCAGCTCAACTCCCAAACACCAGTGCCTGAAGGCTTTTCACCTGCACCTTGGAAGACCACTTTTCCCAGCCAGCAGCTGGAAGTACTGGGGGTTCCACTGCCCCCAGAAACCCTCAACCAATGGCCCTAAGCAGTTGGTATGTAAGTACCTCAGTTCCCTCGTTCCTCAGGTGGCATCATTCTTCT
>NW_012103587.1:847622-849653 GCF_000951045.1 Mandrillus leucophaeus
CCAATCCAGGGTCCTCCTCTGCCTTTAGCTGTTGTGTCTTGAGTCTCTTCCTTGTCATGGTTTCTCAGTCTCTCATGACCTTGACATTTGTGAAAAGCACTGGTCAAGGATTTTGAGAATGGCCCTCCATTTGGATTTGTCTGCCGTTCTCCCATGTTCAAGACGAGGTTATGCATTTTTGGCAAGAATGCCACAGAGGCGATGTTGTATCTGTCTCGGTGTTACGTCAACATTAACCTCGATCACTCGGTTAAACTAGCGCCTGCTGATGTTCTCCTTTGTAAAATTTCTATTTTTTTCCCTTGTAATGAATCACTTCCTTGGGGGAGAAACTTGGAGACCTTGCAAATATCTTATTTCTCTTAGAACTTTCGCCTACTGATTATGGCATCCACTGAGGGGCCCAGCACACAATGGCTGGTGTGGTGTTTGCCTGTGTGATGATTTTCTATTTTCTTTACTTATTTACTTGGAATTTGTTAATTTATTGTTTCATTTTATCTATTTGTATTTTAATTTATTGATGTGATTATTTTTAATTTATTACATTTATTAATTAGAATGCCTTTTCTAAGGAGGATGTCCCTTCTGGGTGGCGTAATTCCAGGTCATGAACTTTGCACCGTTGCCCAGTTTCCTCATGGGGTCAGCTCCATGGCCCACAGGGGTAGCTTGCTTGAAACGCAGGACACCCCTGTGTCTCTCTTCCCTTCCCTGCCTTATTTTCTGACTCCCCAGGGGGTACATCCTGCACCTTTCGAACAGCATCACTGCACTTAAATCCTGACTCAGCATCTGCTTCTTGGATAGTCCAAACCCAGACAGCCCCTCTCACAGCACAGCACTTCTCCCCACCCCCACAGATGGGACAGGGACAGAGACCAGGTCACTCCAGGGAGAGCCATGGCTAGTGGAACAGCTCCACTGTGAAACTGGTTGAGGTAGAATCCACAATCTGAATGAAACCTTTATTCCACCTATTTCCCCAGCAGCCTCTTTTCTTTGTGAACGCTCCTATTTTCCCCTATATTTTACCTAAATGAATGCAACCGAACAGACCGTGTTTTAGAGCCTCTGGAAGACACCCAGCAGAACGTTCCGAAAAATGCGATTACTTTTACACAAAATTGCCAACGTAAATTCAACTTCTTGTGACCAGCCTGGGATTCCCACACAACTGCATGCTGAGGTTGTTTTCCAGAAGGACCGAGGGTGTCCAGCAGAGACTGACGGAGCTGTGAATAGCCCAAGGTGCTGTCTTACATTTTAGGCAGCCAAGGGGTTGACAAAACAAAGGCTTTGGAGCTAAATGGTGGCTGATAGACTTTGGCAATAGCTGAAATCCGTGAATTTCACAGATTTTGACTTCTGATTTCAGAGACACGTGGGTGTCTTGATCTCTGGTTTCTAGGAAGCTTGGCTGGGGGGATGTGTGGTAGTGTTTGGCTGGGTGGATCAACACACCAGATTAAACCACTAGATGGTCCTCCTCCCTCCCCACTCCCTCTTCCAGCCCCCTCCCTCCCCCAGCCACTGACAGTTGGCGAAGAGGCAGTTTGGTAGGGCTCAGGTCAGGCATCTGCCTGAAAAAGGGGTCAGGGATGTGGATAAAACAGAAATTGACCCACTCTTTCCATTGAGCCTTTGCCCAGTTTTGAAATTTTCATGTCATTTTCTGCTAAAAATATTCTTGAGGGAAACAAGTTTTTTTTTTTTTTTTTTTTTTCAATCTTAGATTCCTAGGAGGACACAGAGAGGGAAAATGCAGATGTAATGAGAGACGCAAATCTAGAACAAATTCACACTCCATTACCTAAAAGCTTCATGATATCCAAAGTCAGGTATGTTTAGAGATGTGGAATTTTCTCTAAACTTTGGAAAGTAATATGTTACATATACTGTATATTACAGAACACCCCCCACCCAGCAGGGTTTGGGGAAGAACTCTGTAATAGCACATTATTTTCTGTAGTAAATTTCAGGAATAGTCACGCTAAGCCGGATCAATAAAGGCTCTAAGTCAACTCACAT
>NW_012103587.1:850648-852987 GCF_000951045.1 Mandrillus leucophaeus
CACCATTTAGAGAAGAACTGAATTGAAACATATAAATAGGACTTTGAAAATAGAATGGAACACAGATCCTTTCTTTTTTTCCTTTGCAGAAAAGATACTTTGAATAAGTCTTGCAGGCTTTTTGATTTATAGGTTTGCTATTAACCATGGCATTGACCAGTCAAATACAAAGCATGCACGGCTGGAGTTCACCGGGGCCCGACGGGCAAGGGTTTCTCAGTATCAGCAAGTCAGGGCTTGTGCTGGTTTCCTGCTTCTGCTGTAATAAATCACCACAAGCTTAGTGGCTTCAGACAACACTCATTTATTATCTCAGAGTGCTGGAGGTCTGAGGTCTGAGCTCTGAAACGGGCCTCATGGGCTAAAGTCAAGGAGTCAGCAGGGCTGTGTTCCCCTTGGAAGCCCCGAGGAGGACCTATTTCTTGCCTCTTCCCCCTTGTCGAAGCCACGGGCATTCCTCAACTCGTGGCCCCCTCCCCCATTTGAGTCTTTCTGATGCCGCATCACTTTGAGCTTCTCTTCTGCCTCCCTCATCCATCTTTTAGGGACTCTTGTGACTACATTGGGTTCACCTGCATACTCCAGAATATTATTATTATTATTATTATTATTATTATTATTATTAGAGACAGGTTCTCCCTCTGTCACCCAGGCTGGAGTGCAGCGGCATGATCGGGGCTCACTGCAGCCTCGACTTCCCAGGCTTAGGTGATCCTATCACCTCAGCCTCCCAAATAGCTGGAACTATAGGCGTGTGCCCCCATGCCTGGCTAATTTTTGTATTTTTAGTTGAGATGAGGTCTCTCCATGTTGCCCAGGCTGGTCTCAAACTCCTGGGTTCAAGTGGTCCACCTGCCTTGGCCTCCCCAAGTGCTGGGATTACAGGTGTGAGCCACCGCACCTGGCCGATCTCCTTACTTTAAAGTCCACTGATTGACAACCTTAATTTCATATGTAACCTTAATTGCCCCTTGCCATGTAACCTGTTTGCAGCTTCCCAGAATTAGGACATGGATATCTTTGGGGTAGAACCAGTACTCTGCCTACCACAGGGTGAATCCCAAAGATATGGAGTGAGCTGGACGCAGGAGAAGCAGGAAAATGTGGGCAGGGAGGAGAGAAACTGTCGTGTATCGAATACCATTACCCTTGATGATGGCATGTATTAAGTACCCACCAGTAGCTTGGCCCGGTGCCTACTCTTTTCATCTAACTCGATGAAGTAGATACCGTGACTCTCCTCATTTTACCGATGAGGAAAAACAGAAGCTTATAGAGCAGTGTTGGTCAATACGGTAACCCTGAGCCATATGTGACCATTAACGTGTAAATACATTGATTAATGAAGACGAGTTCATCAAACTGTAGCATTAGACAACATCTTAAGCCATACACATGTGGCTGGTGGCTACCATACTGGACAGCACAGGCACTGGTCGTTTCCTTCCCTGCAGAGTTCTCTGGGACAGGGCTGTTGTAGAGGATAAATATGGGTGCCAACATCACATAACTGGAAAGTGGGAGAATCAAGATTAGAACCTGGTGCCTTAGGCTTGAGAGCCTCATCTTGGAATCACCCATTACATGGATGTCCGGTGTTCACTTCTCTGACTACATCTGGGACCTTTGAAATCTGCCATATGTTGGGTAAAACTACTCTACATCTTAGCCACGCCACCCTTCCTTAACCCCTTCTTAAGAACACGTGGTTCTGGCCATGTTTGTCCGATGTTTTCATTTAGCACCTGGTGTAAGTCATAAGAGGAAACCAAACGACTGTCAGCTTGGCCTTTCTGCTTCCCCAGTAGCTGCACGGCAGAAACTGGTCGCAGCTGTCTCTTTCCTACCCCTTCACTTGTCTCCCAAAGGTGGATGGAAGCCTCCTAGTTACCAAATGAATAAGAAGTGGAAGGTGACCGAGGGCCATGCATGATCAAATCAAAGGAAATGGCACGTATTCCTCAAGCAGCCTCCTTGTGCTGCAGTGTTGGCGGGACGAGAAGTGCTGCTCTGCCGAGCCCAGTGTGGAAAATAATCCAATTTTCCTCTGACTTTTTCTGTTGAGGATTGCCAAAGAAGATGGCCTGTTTGGCTTCAATAATAGGAACAGCTAACATTTATCCGGCACCCAGAACACACCCTTGTCCTAATAGCTCCCCGTGGATTAATCCATTGCCCTATGAGACAGGTGCTATTAATTTCACCGCCCCGAGGTCACGGGGCCAGTCATGGTGGTGCAGGATGTGGACCAGGAAGCCTGGCTTCAGGATCTGGGCGTTTTAGCCTGTGTAGTACTTCTTATCTACCTTGGGTATGTCAACCCGGAGGCAACTTTCTTC
>NW_012103587.1:853037-854620 GCF_000951045.1 Mandrillus leucophaeus
TTTTTGAGACGGAGTCTCACTCTGTCGCCCAGGCTGGAGTGCGGTGGCGTCATCTCGGCTCACTGCAACCTCCACCTCCCAGGTTCAAGCGATTCTCCTGTCTCAGCCTCCCGAGTAGCTGGGATTACAGGCACGCACCACCACACCTGGCTAATTTTTTGTATTTTTAGTAGAGACGGGGTTTCATCATGTTGGCCAGGCTGGTCTCGAACTCCTGACCTCAGGCGATCCACCAGCCTCGGCCTCCCAAAGTGCTGGGATTATAGGCGTGAGCCACCGCGCCCGGCCTGAGACCTTTCTTGATTCTGGATTTGTGGATATGGATAAGGGATTGTGGACCTATTTCTCCTTTCTAGCCTAACATTAGAAATTAGGCTGACTCAGAGAAGCCTGCAGTATTATTTCTCTTTGCTGGAAAAGTTTGCATCAACATCTTTGATCAGACCAACCAGACTCTGGCATAGAAGTTGCTTCCCTGTTTTTTTGTAAGCCAGGGTGCGCTTCTGGGGAGAGAGACAAGAGTGTGGGTGACCAAGAGAGGCCTCTGTGCTATGGGATGTGTGTGAGTGGGGAGAGGCATGAAACTGGAACGTCTGCGTGGGTTTGACCTCCTCTTCCCCAGAGTCCGGCCAGGTTCCCTAGGGCTGGCTACAAACACCACCACCTCGCTTGTCAGCCTGAGGATCTCATTTTTGGGCAGCCAAGATCCCGCAAAGTGGCCTTATTTCCTTAGAGGGGTGGCTCAGAAAGGGAGAGCAGTTTGGCAATGAAAGAGACACACCAGTGCAAGGAAAAATATACGCCCACTGTCAGTTTATTTTCATTGTAACCCCAGAGTCCTCTGGAGGGTGCTCACTGAGGACTATCATTTGCTCTACACCATTTAGAGAAGAACTGAATTGAAACATATAAATAGGACTTTGAAAATAGAATGGAACACAGATCCTTTCTTTTTTTCCTTTGCAGAAAAGATACTTTGAATAAGTCTTGCAGGCTTTTTGATTTATAGGTTTGCTATTAACCATGGCTTTGACCAGTCAAATACAAAGCATGCACGGCTGGAGTTCACCGGGGCCCGACGGGCAAGGGTTTCTCAGTATCAGCAAGTCAGGGCTTGTGCTGGTTTCCTGCTTCTGCTGTAATAAATCACCACAAGCTTAGTGGCTTCGGACAACACTCATTTATTATCTCAGAGTGCTGGAGGTCTGAGGTCTGAGCTCTGAAACGGGCCTCATGGGCTAAAGTCAAGGAGTCAGCAGGGCTGTGTTCCCCTTGGAAGCCCCGAGGAGGACCTATTTCTTGCCTCTTCCCCCTTGTCGAAGCCACGGGCATTCCTCAACTCGTGGCCCCCTCCCCCATTTGAGTCTTTCTGATGCCGCATCACTTTGAGCTTCTCTTCTGCCTCCCTCATCCATCTTTTAGGGACTCTTGTGACTACATTGGGTTCACCTGCATACTCCAGAATATTATTATTATTATTATTATTATTATTATTATTATTAGAGACAGGTTCTCCCTCTGTCACCCAGGCTGGAGTGCAGCGGCATGATCGGGGCTCACTGCAGCCTCGACTTCCCAGGCTT
>NW_012103587.1:857380-860968 GCF_000951045.1 Mandrillus leucophaeus
GCATTAGACAACATCTTAAGCCATACACATGTGGCTGGTGGCTACCATACTGGACAGCACAGGCACTGGTCGTTTCCTTCCCTGCAGAGTTCTCTGGGACAGGGCTGTTGTAGAGGATAAATATGGGTGCCAACATCACATAACTGGAAAGTGGGAGAATCAAGATTAGAACCTGGTGCCTTAGGCTTGAGAGCCTCATCTTGGAATCACCCATTACATGGATGTCCGGTGTTCACTTCTCTGACTACATCTGGGACCTTTGAAATCTGCCATATGTTGGGTAAAACTACTCTACATCTTAGCCACGCCACCCTTCCTTAACCCCTTCTTAAGAACACGTGGTTCTGGCCATGTTTGTCCGATGTTTTCATTTAGCACCTGGTGTAAGTCATAAGAGGAAACCAAACGACTGTCAGCTTGGCCTTTCTGCTTCCCCAGTAGCTGCACGGCAGAAACTGGTCGCAGCTGTCTCTTTCCTACCCCTTCACTTGTCTCCCAAAGGTGGATGGAAGCTTCCTAGTTACCAAATGAATAAGAAGTGGAAGGTGACCGAGGGCCATGCATGATCAAATCAAAGGAAATGGCACGTATTCCTCAAGCAGCCTCCTTGTGCTGCAGTGTTGGCGGGACGAGAAGTGCTGCTCTGCCGAGCCCAGTGTGGAAAATAATCCAATTTTCCTCTGACTTTTTCTGTTGAGGATTGCCAAAGAAGATGGCCTGTTTGGCTTCAATAATAGGAACAGCTAACATTTATCCGGCACCCAGAACACACCCTTGTCCTAATAGCTCCCCGTGGATTAATCCATTGCCCTATGAGACAGGTGCTATTAATTTCACCGCCCCGAGGTCACGGGGCCAGTCATGGTGGTGCAGGATGTGGACCAGGAAGCCTGGCTTCAGGATCTGGGCGTTTTAGCCTGTGTAGTACTTCTTATCTACCTTGGGTATGTCAACCCGGAGGCAACTTTCTTCCCTTTTTCAGATGCCTGTAGTTTGCTGATGGAGCCAGAGACCGATCTGGTACTGAAGAGAGGCAAGCTGGGCATGCCCAGCCCTGTCTGTGGTTTGAAGCAGGCTCTCCACCTCTTCATTGCTGGGTCTCAGCACTGGTCCCAGGAGGTCTCCAGGATCTGTGCCATGTTCCGAGCTACAGGGAACGCAGTAGAAGTGTGAACCATGCTGAGTGTGGTGACTCACGCTTGTAATCCTAGCACTTTGGAGAGGCTGAGGCAGGAGGATCACTTGAGCCCAGGAGTTCCAGACCAGTCTGGGCAACATAGTGAGACCCCATCTCTGCTAAAAATACAAAAAATTAGTCGGGCGTGATGGTGCGCGCCTGTAATCCCAGCTACTCAGGAGGCTGAAGTGGGAGGATCACCTGAGCCCAGGAAGTTGAGGCTGCAGTGAGCTGTGACTGTGCCACTGCACTCCAGCCTGGGTAACTTGGAGTGAGACCCTGTCTCAAAAATAAATTTTTTTAAATTCATAAATGTACGGATTACACAGTCACTAAAAGTGTCAATGATTCACTATTGTCGCTATTCTGAAGATTAATCATTAAGATTAATAGTTAAGATTAATAAGTAATATTAAGATAATATTAATAATTAAGATTAATTGTGCAATAATAGTTTGAAACCAGAATGATAGGAATGAGAGCACATCTTATGATTTCTACTTTGAAAAAGAGAGGAATTTCATTTGTGGCACAAGAGTAATTTTAACAAAACCCCAACAACCTGGGAGCATTTGGGGCTGGTTAAAATGAAACGTGGAGTCAGCGCGCGGGCCACCTGACAAGTACTCCCCTCTGTTTCCACTTCTCTCTTGCCGTATTTGGCTTGGCTTCCATCTCTGGGATTTTCTTTCAATTCATTGACTATTCAAAGGGCCTTCATTTTCAGGTCATTTTTCACATAAGACTTTAACCCTTTCTTCTCTCTGCCCATCAGCCTGGAAACTGCTTCTTTATTGTCTTTCTTTTCTACTGACATTGGGCTGAAGTGTTAAAACTTTAAAAATATGCACATAACATTTAAGAGCTTTTTGTTTGTTTGTTTGTTTGAGACAGAGTTTCGCTCTTGTCGCCCAGGCTGGAGTGCAATGGCGCAATCTCGGCTCACCGCAACCTCCGCCTCCCTGGTTCAAGCGATTGTCCCGCCTCAGTCTCCCCAGTAGCTGGGATTACAGGCATGCGCCACCATGCCCCTGCTAATTTTGTACTTTTAGTAGAGACGGGGTTTCTCCATGTTGGTCAGGCTGGTCTGTAACTCCTGACCTCAGGTGATCCGCCCGCCTCATCCTCCCAATGTGCTGGGATTACAGGCGTGAGCCACCGGTCCCGGCCAAGAGATTTTTATAAATTACAAAGAACAAAGAAGAAAACAAAATAAACAAAAATGGTCCATACCTCCCATAATCCCTGTTTACATTTTGTTGTTGTTGAGACAGGGTCTTGCTCTGTGGCCCAGGCTAGAGTGCAGCGGTATGATTGTGGCTCACTGCAACCTCTGCCTCCCAAGCTCGAGTGATTCTCCCACCTCAGCCTCCAGAGTAGTTGGGGCTATAAGTGCGTGCTGCCATATCTGGCTAATTGTTTTAATTTTTTTTTTTTTTTTTGTAGAGACAGGATTTCACCATGTTGCCCAGCCTGATCTCAAAACACCTGGACTTAAGCAATCTGGCCGCCTCAGCCTCCCTAAGTGCTGGGATTACAGGTATGAGCCACCATGCCTGGCCCTGTTTCTATTTTTTAAAACCCACTAAAATTTTTAATGTTTGATAATTTGAACAATGTAAAAAAATCCAACATAGAAAATAAGCTCCTCTCTCCTGTTTTTCCTGCAGATTCTGCTTCCTAGGACTGTGTGGATTTAGTAAATTAAAATACAGGATGCCCAGGTAAATTTGAATTTCAGAGGAACAACAAATAATTGTGTAACATAAGTATATCCCATTTAAACATTTCAGGGAACAAATAATTTTTTAGTATAAGTATGTCCCATATATTGCATGGAATATACTTACACTAAAAATTATTCCTGAAAAATTATGGTAAGACACAAGGCTGGCAGCATTGTAGCAAATGGATTTTTTCTAGGTCTAAGGGTTGAATGATACTCGCCACTTGGAATTCATGAAATTACTGGTTGTTGTTTAATCTTATTTCAAACAACAGAATTTGCTTCTTTTTTTTTGAGGCAGGGTCTTTTGCTGTCACCCAGGCAGAAGTAGTGCAGTGGCGTGATCTTGGCTCACTGTAGCCTTGACCTCTTGGGCTCAGGTGATCCTCCTGCCTCTTTTTTTTTTTTGAGACAGAGTCTCACTTTGTCACCCAGGCTGGAGTTCAGTGGTGTGATCTCAGCTCACTGCACCCTCCATCTCCCGGGTTCAAGTGATGATTGTGCCTCAGCCTCTGAGTAGCTGGGACTACAGGTGTGCGCCATCATGCCTAGGTAATATTTGTATTTTTAGTAGAGACAGGGTTTCACCAAGTTGACCAGGCTGGTCTTGAACTCCTGACCTGAGGTGATCATCACACCTTGGCCTCCCAAAGTGCTGGGATTACAGGTATCAGCCACTGTGCCT
>NW_012103587.1:863029-863379 GCF_000951045.1 Mandrillus leucophaeus
GTATTTTTAATAGAGACGGGGTTTCACCGTGTTAGCCAGGATGGTCTTGATCTCCTGACCTCGTGATCCGCCCGCCTCGGCCTCCCAAAATGCTGGGATTATAGGTGTGAGCCACCACGCCCGGCCTGTCTGTAAAACCTCTGATCTCCGAATGCTGGGAGAGTCTGATTTCAGTAATAATAAAACTCCGGTCTCCCGCGCAGCCAGCTCTGCGTGAATTACTCTTTATCCATTGCAATTTGCCTGTCTAGGCACCGGGCAAGGTGAGCCCATTGGGTGGTTAATCTTTACCTCTGTGACACATTCTCAGGTGTTTTGTCTGCTTCTGTTTTGTTCTGTTCCATCCTATG
>NW_012103587.1:863972-865368 GCF_000951045.1 Mandrillus leucophaeus
ATATATATATATATTTTTTTTTTTTTTGTAGAGATGAGGTCTCTATGTTGCCCAGGCTAATCTTGAAGCCCTGGGCTTGAGCAGTCCTCCCACCTTGGCCTCCCAAAGTGCTGGAATTACAGATGTGAGCCATCATGCCTCCCCTGCCTCATATATATATATATGATGAGGTCTCACTGTGTTGCCCAGGCTGATCTTAAAGCCCTGGGCTTGAGCAGTCCTCCCACCTCGGCCTCCCAAAGTGCTGGAATTACAGATGTGAGCCACCGCGCCTGGCCAGAATTTGCTTCTTATTTAGTGCTTAGAGAGCTGGTCGATTTACATTTTCGTCATTACTAGATGTTGATCATGCTGATTTAGTGGATAAAGGCAGCAGCTTGTCTCTTCCTTCTGCTATTAAGCAGGATTCCTCCCAAGCCCAGACGTCTCTGGATCATCTCTGGATGTTAGCCAGAAGTTGGACCTCAGCTGCAGGGTCATGATCGTCTCCTCTGATCTGCTGTCCTCGCCCCCTCACCTTCCGGTGTGGGGCTCAGCGTGTATATTTACTCACCTCGCACTGTTTGTTTTCAGATTGAATCCGTGGGAAGGAAGCAAAGGCCTCTGTGTGTTTACTTTGCCCTGTGAGAGCCAGCCCAGGGGGTCAACTCCCTCTCCCACAGCCAGCGCACCCACCCCTAACCCACACCGCCCCCTGAGAGACTTTGCCCCTTGACAACATTTTCAAACCTTATACATAATCTCAATCCATTGTAACATTCCAATCCATTACACACACCGACGTGCACGGGCCGTGGCTCACACGGGGGTGTGAGCCAAAATATTTAACATCTGGGAAGGCCAGGAGGCTGAGCCATCAGATCTGGTCTCAAAGCTGAGCTGCATCCTGGAAGTCCCCTGCTGCGCCAGAATCAACATGAGAGTTTGGGGAGGGGTGCCCCAAGGCAGTAGGGGGGCAGCAGGTGGGCAGCAGCTGTCTAACAACCTGTAAAAATGCGTTTTGATAACCAGTAGGACTGTAAGGCTGAGCACCAGCTGAATCTCAGCTTTGCATATGTAAGGCTGAAACCAAAGTTTCACCAAACAATACCTACCTTTGAAACCACCTTTGCAAAATTATAACTCAGGAAATGACGACAGTGAGAGAAATCAGACCTGACCGACTCCATCTGGCTTCCAACCTTTAAGCTGTCCTTGTTCATTCCTGCGCGTGGGCCGAACGAACTTTGGGACACAATTCAGTTCATGGTTTGACTCTGACACAAAATTGATAATAACCCTTTACGGAAAAGACCCCCTTCTTGCCTAGGGACCAGCCTGCCTTTGCAGGACTAACAAATTAGCTACGAGATTAGAAGTTACAGTTTAGGGGTCATGCAGCCTCTGGCTCCAGGAG
>NW_012103587.1:869898-872186 GCF_000951045.1 Mandrillus leucophaeus
CGGGCAAGGTGAGCCCATTGGGTGGTTAATCTTTACCTCTGTGACACATTCTCAGGTGTTTTGTCTGCTTCTGTTTTGTTCTGTTCCATCCTATGCCAACTCATTCTGTCATTAAAAGAAGAAAAAAGCTGGTCAGCCATGGTGGCTCATGCCTGTAATCCCAGCACTTTGGGAGGTCGAGGCTGGCAGATCACCTGAGGTCAGGAGTTTGAGACCTGCCTGGTCAACAAGGTGAAACCCTATCTCTACTAAAAAGTACAAACATTAGCTGGGCATGGTGGTGGGCGCCTGTAGTCTCAGCTACTCAGGAGGCTGAGGCAGGAGAATCGCTTGAACCCAGGAGGCGGAAGTTACTGTGAGCTGAAATCGCACCATTGCACGCCAGCCTGGGCGACAAGAGCAAGACTCTGTCTTTAAAAAAACAAAAAGAAAAAGAAAAACAAAACAAACAAAAACAAGAAAGAAAAGAAAAATAAAAAAGCTAAATTGATTTAATAACCGCGAATTGGTCTCGGCCAGTTTGAAACTGATCTGGTAGCTGTCAAACTGCTCAGTGCCTGAGACCTGCCTGGGACAGTCTGCTTAGACATGTGGCTCCTCCATTCTCATTCTGCTGGCCCAGAGCTGCATTTTTGAAGACCTCGAAGTGATTCTGATGCAGGTGGTTCGGGAGCGACTCCGGATGGAAGGGTGTTTCCTGGCTCTCTGAAAGGCTCTGGTTTGCTTTTTTTCCTAAAAGCACAAGTCCAATTGTAATCCCAAGTGCTGCATTTTCCCTAGAACTAAACCTGCTCAGCACAAGGCATGTCGTTCGTAGTGACAACATTGACGGCTTTTGCCATAAAAACTGTCTTTGGGCAAGGTCATCTCCAAGGCCTGGGATTCGCCTGTGCCTCTGACCTGAGAGTCATCTGGTGCTCTGAGCCCTGCTTCTCAACGCACTGGGTGGGGAAGAGGAATTTCCAACTGTAGGACGCGGTTCGCTCACTGAGCCATGAGTTGTGGGTAGACCCCACATAACAGAGTAGACCCAGAACGTTGTTTCATTGCGTTGTGTTGCTGACGCAGCCCAGAACAAATTAGGAAAATCTGGCTCAAATTCTAATCCATCCTGCCCACATTATTGTCTCTATTCATTCATTAACTCACTTACGCATTAACTCAGCTAGTTTTATTGAGCACGTACTGTGTGTCAGGCCTCGAGCTTCATCTCTGGGACACAGTGGTGATAAGAGACGGCCTTGCTTGCTGTGCCTAAAGCAGGGCAGACGGGTGGCTTGCCAGGGGCGAAGGAAAGTCTTCCATCTCATCTTCCTTTCCTCAACAAAACTTTGCCCAAGGCAGTCCAATCTCTGTGTAGCATGTAAATAAAATAAAAAGAGAGGCCTGGCGCAGTGGCTCACACCTGTAATCCCGACATTCTGGGAGGCTGAGGCAGGAGGCTGAGACAGGAGGCTGAGGCAGGCGGATCATCCGAGACCAGGAATTCAAGACCAGCCTGGCCAACATGGTGAAACCCCATCTCTACTAAAAATACAAAAATTTCGCCAGGTGTGGTGGTGGGCGCCTATAATCCCAGCTACTAAGGAGGCTGAGGCAGGAGAATCCCTTGAACCTGGGAGGTGGAGGTTGTAGTGAGCTGAGATCGCACCACTGCACTCCAGCCTGGGCAACAGAGCGAGACTCCATCTCAAAAAACTAAATAAATAAATAAATAAAATAAAATAAGAAACTGCTTAAATAATTTCCCAAATCATAAATGCATGATGTTCTTATGAAAATTCAGGGAATACTGTAGACTTAAGAAGTAAATATGTCTTGGTTTCCATTCACCTTTCACTCTTTCTTCTTTCTCTAGAAGTTAACTGTAGTATTGTTACCAGCTTGATGTGTGTTTTATTATTATTACTAATTATTCAAAGATAGGGTCTCACTCTGTCACCCAGCTAGAGTGCAGTGGTACCATCATAGCTCACTGCAGCCTTGAACTCCTGGACTCAAGCAATTCTCTTGCTTCAGCCTCCCAAGTAATTAGGACTAGAGGTGTGTGCGGCCATGCCCAGATAACTTGCTTTACTTTTGGTAGAAATGGGATCTACTGCGTTGCCCAGGCTGGTCTCCAACTGCTGGCCTCAAGTGATTCCCCCAACTTGGCCCCCCAAAGTGCTGGGATTACAGGCATGAGCCACTGCACCCAGTCATGTTCTAGTCTTTTCTTAACATTTGTATACACTTATAAGTACTCATAAAAGTGTTTGGTATTGTCTAACATAAATGGGATCATATGT
>NW_012103587.1:877571-878782 GCF_000951045.1 Mandrillus leucophaeus
GGAGGTTGTAGTGAGCTGAGATCGCACCACTGCACTCCAGCCTGGGCGACAGAGCAAGACTCCATCTCAAAAAATTAAAATAAAATAAAATAAGAAACTGCTTAAATAATTTCCCAAATCATAAATGCTTGATGTTCTTATGAAAATTCAGGGAATACTGTAGACTAAGAAGTAAACATGTCTTGCCTTCCATTCACCTTTCAATCTTTCTTCTTTCCCTAGAAGTTAACTATAGTATTGTTACCAGCTTGATGTGTGTTTTATTATTATTACTAATTATTCAAAGACAGGGTCTCACTCTGTCACCCAGCTAGAGTGCAGTGGTGCCATCATAGCTCACTGCAGCCTTGAACTCCTGGACTCAAGCAATTCTCTTGCTTCAGCCTCCCAAGTAATTAGGACTAGAGGTGCATGCGGCATTGCCCAGATAACTTGCTTTACTTTTGGTAGAAGTGGGATCTACTGCATTGCCCAGGCTGGTCTCCAACTGCTGGCCTCAAGTGATTCTCCCAACTTGGCCCCCCAAAGTGCTGGGATTACAGGCATGAGCCACTGCACCCAGTCATGTTCTAGTCTTTTCTTAACATTTGTATACACTTATAAGTACTCATAAAAGTGTTTGGTATTGTCTAACATAAATGGGATCATATGTACATATCATTCTGTAATTTGTGTTTTTGTTCAATGATATGATATGTTTTGGATGTATTCTCATTTCGATTTGTATAGTAGATACAGATCAACCCCCCACATTCTTTCTGACTGATTCAGGAATTAGACTACATGGTGTGCTTGTACCATAGTTTATTTCACCAGTCGCTAATGGATGGCATTTATATTGTTTTCGAGTTTTTGCAATTGCCACAGATACTGGAATGAGCATCCTTGTGGTGCCTCTTTGCGCACCTGTGCTTATATTTTTCAAAGAGAGACATCTATACGTAAAATTTCTGGTTCTAAAGCAGCAGTTTGTGGACCTGGTTGTACATCTGAAACACCTGGGGACTCTTTCAAACACCCTGTCAGGGCCACATCCCAGGCCCCCCCTTTTTTTTTTTGGACAGAGTCTCGCACTATTGCCCAGGCTGGAGTGCAATGGTGTACTCTTGGCTCACTGCAACCTCCGCCTCCTGGATTCAAGCTATTCTCCTGCCTCAGCCTCCCAAGTAGCTGGGACTACAGGTGCCCGCCACCGTGCCCAGCTAATTTTT
>NW_012103587.1:879027-879506 GCF_000951045.1 Mandrillus leucophaeus
TGCGCTAGGCCCACTGGACCCATTAAGTCTGAATCTCTGGGATGTGGAGCTGGTCCTCAGAATTTCTTCAAGAGCCCCCTAGGTGATTCTAATTTGTAGCCAGGGTGAGAACTGAAAGTGTCTGCGTTTAAAACCTAATTGCGGCCTCCAAACAGGAGTGTAGAATGCCTGTTTCCCGGACCTTTCCCACACTGAACATTGTCAAACTTCTAGTTGTGCAAACTAATGGTGAAAAAACCAAATCTTGTTGTGGCCATAGTTTGCATTTGACTTAACTACCAGCATGGTGGAGTAGCTGGTCAAATGTTAGGCACTGACCTTTACTTCTTTTGTGAATTATTCGTTCATATTCGTTGCTCACTTTCTGTGGTGTGTGTTCCTTAATCTTGTGTAGGAGTCTTTTATAAAATCTTAATGTGAATCTTTTGTTTTTATGTATGTTGTAACTAACTTTACCTGTAATGTGAACTTGTGTCCTC
>NW_012103587.1:884764-889492 GCF_000951045.1 Mandrillus leucophaeus
GCTGGCCTCAAGTGATTCTCCCAACTTGGCCCCCCAAAGTGCTGGGATTACAGGCATGAGCCACTGCACCCAGTCATGTTCTAGTCTTTTCTTAACATTTGTATACACTTATAAGTACTCATAAAAGTGTTTGGTATTGTCTAACATAAATGGGATCATATGTACATATCATTCTGTAATTTGCATTTTTGTTCAATGATATGTTTTGGATGTATTCTCATTTCAATGTGTATAGTAGATACAGATCAACCCCCTACGTTCTTTCTGACTGATTCAGGAATTAGACTACATGGTGTGCTTGTACCATAGTTTATTTCACCAATCGCTAATGGATGGCATTTATATTGTTTTCGAGTTTTTGCAATTGCCACAGATGCTGGAATGAGCATCCTTGTGGTGCCTCTTTGCGCACTTGTGCTTATATTTTTCAAAGAGAGACCTCTAGATGTAAAATTTCTGGTTCTACAGCAGCAGTTTGTGGACCTGGCTGTACATCTGAAACACCTGGGGACTCTTTCAAACACCCTGTCAGGGCCACATCCCAGGCCCCCCCTTTTTTTTTTTGGACAGAGTCTCGCACTGTTGCCTAGGCTGGAGTGCAATGGTGTACTCTTGGCTCACTGCAACTTCCGCCTCCCGGGTTCAAGTTTTTCTCCTGCCTCAGCCTCCCAAGTAGCTGGGACTACAGGTGCCCGCCACCGTGCCCAGCTAATTTTTATATTTTTAGTAGAGACGGGGTTTTGTCATGTTGGTTAGCCTGGTCTTGAACTCCTGACCACCAGGAGGTGATCCACCCACCTCGGCCTCCCAAAGCGCTGGGATTACCGGAATGAGCCACTGCGCTAGGCCCACTGGACCCATTAAGTCTGAATCTCTGGGATGTGGAGCTGGTCCTCAGAATTTCTTCAAGAGCCCCCTAGGTGATTCTAATTTATAGCCAGGGTGAGAACTGAAAGTGTCTGCGTTTAAAACCTAATTGCGGCCTCCAAACAGGAGTGTGGAATGCCTGTTTCCCGGACCTTTCCCACACTGAACACTGTCAAACTTCTAGTTGTGCAAACCTAATGGTGAAAAAACCAAATCTTGTTGTGGCCGTAGTTTGCATTTGACTTAACCACCAGCATGGTGGAGTAGCTGGTCAAATGGTAGGCACCGACCTTTACTTCTTTTGTGAATTATCCGTTCATATTCGTTGTTCACTTTCTGTGGTTGTCTTTTATAAAATCTTAATGTGAATCTTTTGTTTTTATGTATGTTGTAACTAACTTTACCTGTAATGTGAACTTGTGTCCTCTCTCTTTTTTTTTTTTTGAGACAGAGTCTCACTCGGTCAACCAGGCTGGAATGCAGCAGTGTGATCACAGCATACCACAGCCTTGATCTCCTGGGCTCAAGTGAGCCTCCTGCTTCAGCCTAACTGAGTAGCTGGGACTACAGGCGTGCACCACCAAGCCTGGCTACCTTTTTATATTTTTTATAGAGACAGTGTCTCACTATGTTGCCCAGGCTGGTCCTGAACTCCTGGGCTCAAGTGATCCTCCCACCTTGGCCTCCCAAATTGCTGGGATTACCACACACTTTGAGGCACCATGCCCAGCCTCTTTTATCGTGTAAGCATTTTACATTTTAATTTCTATGTTTTTCGGTTTATGGTTTCTAGGTTTCCTGTTTTGCTTTAGAAATCTTATTTACCTCAAGATTATTATTTTTTAAAAAAACAACAGCCATGCGCCCCCAAAACCTATCTCATTTATTTTCTTTTAATACTCACATAGGATTTTTAAAAAATGGTTGGTATTTTAATGCATTTGACATTTCCATTTGTGAACAGTATGTGGCAATAATCTGATTTTATTTTATTTTCAAAATGGGTAGTTAATTTTCCTCATACTATTTATTAAATAATCTGTCTTTTCCCCTGTGATTTAAAAATGTCATCTTTCTCATATACTAAATTTATATTTACATACATACACACATATGGTGCACATGTGTACATGTGCATCCCTCCCCACACACAGCTTTTTCTAGACACTGTTTGCTGTTCCATTTATCTATGTGTTCAATCTGTATTGACACAGGGTGGATACTTTAGTTGTAAACAGCTAAAAACTCAATGTAAACTGATTAAAACAATAAAACGAATGTGCAGCTCATAGCTGAGACGTTCAGGGCCTCAGACCAGGCAAGATCCAGCAGCTCAGGTGATATAATAAGGACCTGCTTTCTTTCTCTGTGTTATTGACTCCACCTCCTTCATGTTGGTACCATCTTAGTCTGAAGCCAGGAGCTTCCAAGGCTAGATGCTTCCTTGATCATATCCAACATGAAAAAGGGGTAGTCTACCTAAACAAATTCCAGAATTGGGTCTTGTTGTCCTTTGACTTGGTTTGATCCAAGCACTATGGTTGGAAGAATGGAATATACTGACTGCCTTAAGCCCATCAAATCCCCACTAGCGTCGGGGATGGGGTCAACCACACATTCATCCATTGGCTGGGATTCTTTGGGAGCAGGAAGAGGGGATTAGATGCTGGAGATGGCAAGGAATCACCAAAGCACCTACATGTACCAGTATCACACTGTTTTAATGGTTACAGCTTTGTAGTATGTTTTAACATCTTACCGTTGTTTTTTTACACAATTGTATACCTTTTCATCTTAGACGGATTTTGGAATCAGCTTCTCAAGTTATATTTAAAATCCTCAGCCAGGCATGGTGGCTCACACCTGTAATCCCAGCACTTTGGGAGGCTGAGGTGGGTGGATCACCTGAGGTCAGGAGTTCAAGACCAGCCTGGCCAACATGGTGAAACCCCGTCTCAACTAAAAATACAAAAAAATTAGCTGGATGTGGTGGCAGGTGCCTGTAATCCCAGCTACTTCAGGAGGCTGAGGCAGGAGAATTGCTTGAACCCAGGAGGCAGAGGTTGCAGTGAGCTGAGATTGCACCATTGCACTCCAGCCTGGGTGACAAGAGTGAAACTCTGTCACAAAATAAATAAATAAATAAATAAGTAAAATCCTCCTAGGAGTTTTCTTGGTATTGCATTGAAGATCTGGATTAAAGTCAACATGAAATCATCATCTTTACAAGATTGAACCTTCTTACCTAAAGAACTAGATAATCCTCCTGTTTATTCAGATCCACTCATGGTATCCAATGAGGTTTTGTAATCATCACACAGGTCTTGGGAATTTCTTGTTAGTTTTATACCTCATTATTCTTTGTTTTTTTGTTGTTAATAAGATGGATCTTTTTGCCCCTGGCATTTTGTAATTGGTTGAGGCTGCTGTAAAGGAAAGTTACTGGTATTTGTATATTTATCTTATATCTGGCCACTGATTGAACCTCTCAATTGGCTATAATGCTTTTTCAGTTGATTCTCCTCCAAGCAGTCTTTACCTCCTTTTCCTCCTCCGTGTTCTGCCATTTGGCTCATTCTCTCCTCTTGGAGTCATATGTAGTTCCTTAATTGTCAGCTCCCTCAACCTCCTCTTATAGTTTCTCCTTCTTTACTTTCCCTCCTCCATCCTACACTACCTTCCTTCCCCAAGAACTGTTCCATTCAATGAGTCAAAAACATTCAACACCTTCAGGTTTGGTGTGTAGTACGAAGTAGACAGTTTCCCCCAAATGTATAAAACTTTTTGCGGAATAAATTGAAGGCTATCATTTACAAGCTGCCATGCTTTAGGGTAGTAATTAGTCTTATACCTGTTATCCAGTTTAACTGTCTAATAGGTCCAGTGAAAATACCACCATGTTTCTGGAGAGAGAAACTCTTTTGGGGGTTATAGCAGGGTGTAATTTAGCTCTCTTTGTTAGAGCTCCAATACATGTTTTCTTGCTGCTGCTTTTGGAGATAGGGAAGCAAGTATTTTTGCCCAAAATTCACTAGATTTTAAAAAATTACATATTTTACTCTTTACCACAGGCTAGATAGCATAGAAACAGGTTGCTCATTGGAACAGTTCAATAACATAGAAATAAAAAGCATATTAATAATCCCCCTAACTCCCACCCCCAGGTAACAAATAGTAACAATTTAGTGTGTGCCCTGCTATGCCATGTTTATACATATGGCCCTACTATAGGCTTTGGTTTTTTAAAATAAACAAGAGTATACTATTCACATTACAACTTGCTGCTCTTTTTAAAAATACACTGTGTAGAATAGTTTTATTTTTACAAGAAAGTTGCAAAAATAGTAGAGAGTTCTCATCTACTCTTCACCCTGTTTCCTGTATTGTACATTTGTCCAAACCAGAAGATCAACCCTAGCACGTTACTATTAAAGAAGCTCCACACTTCACTGAGCCATCACCAGTTTTCTCCAGTATTTCCCTGCTGTTTTAGGGAACCAGCCAGGACACCACAGGACATTCAGTTGTCATGTCTCTTAGTTGCCTCCAATCTGAGATGGTTCCTTAGTCTATATCTTTTTTTTTTTTAAGATGAATTTTCACTCTTGTTACCCAGTCTGGAGTGCAATGGCGCGATCTCGGCTCACTGCGACCTCCGCCTCCCAGGTTCAAGTGATTCTTCTGCCTCAGTCTCCTGAGTAGCTGGGATTACAGGCACCTGCCATCATGCCTGGCTAAGTTTTGTATTTTTAGTAGAGGCAGGGTTTCACCATGTTGACCAGGCTGGTCTCGAACTGCTGACCTCAGGTGATCCACTCACCTTGGCCTCCCAAAGTGCTGGGATGACAGGCATGAGCCACC
>NW_012103587.1:889542-890163 GCF_000951045.1 Mandrillus leucophaeus
TTACCACAGGCTAGATAGCATAGAAACAGGTTGCTCATTGGAACAGTTCAATAACATAGAAATAAAAAGCATATTAATAATCCCCCTAACTCCCAACCCCAGGTAACAAATAGTAACAATTTAGTGTGTGCACTGCTATGCGATGTTTATACATATGGACCTACTATAGGCTTTGGTTTTTAAAAATAAACAAGAGTATACTATTCACATTACAACTTGCTGCTCTTTTTAAAAATACACTTTGTAGAATAGTTTTATTTTTACAAGAAAGTTGCAAAAATAGTAGAGAGTTCTCATCTACTCTTCACCCTGTTTCCTGTATTGTACATTTGTCAAAACCAGGAGATCAACCCTAGCACGTTACTATTAAAGAAGCTCCACACTTCACTGAGCCATCACCAGTTTTCTCCAATATTTCCCTGCTGCTTTAGGGAACCAGCCAGGACACCACAGGACATTCAGTTGTCATGTCTCTTAGTCACCTCCAATCTGAGATGGTTCCTTAGTCTATATCTTTTTTTTTTTTTTTAAGATGAATTTTCACTCTTGTTACCCAGTCTGGAGTGCAATGGCACGATCTCGGCTCACTGCGACCTCTGCCTCCCAGGTTCAAGTGATTCT
>NW_012103587.1:898078-900465 GCF_000951045.1 Mandrillus leucophaeus
AAAAGAAAGAAAAGGAAAAGAACTTTTTGGAAGTCAGGAGGCCTGGGCTCTGTCTTTTGTCACATCATCTGTGAACCATCTCTGAGGGCAGATGCCAGCCCAGTGACCAAACTGGCAGCCAATGCACAGGGTGCTCCAGGTGTTTTATCAATGGTGGCTCCTGCAAAAGCCAAGAATCCAAATATTTTCCAAAAGTTCTTTGTTTCACGTGGGAAGCTGGGGTTCCCCTTTCCACTAGATGAAGGCCTCTCCCCACCCCCACTCCCCCTTGGGAAATCTGGAGCCACACTGCAGGGTGGCTTTGTCATTGACATGCCAGCGTTTCGGACATGCAGAAGGGTCACTCAGTTTTTGAAAGTTAAAAGTTAGGGTCACTGCAATTTTCCTTTCCTTTGGATATTTGTGGCCAGGAGCTCTCCACGCAGGCCCCTTCTTCTCTGCCTGCTCTCACCCTCCCTGTCCCAAGCAGACAGAAACCAGATCTCTCCCCTCATCCCCGAAATGAAATTTCAAATCAGCAACACGTGAGGCTTTGTCTAAAAGGTAACCGATGTCAGAGAAAGCACATTGCCAGTTCAATTATTCTCCTTCCTGCTGGAGACCGCAGCTTATTTTGAGCCTAATGATTGCATTTGGGGCCACATGCTAATTTCATAGCTGTTTCCTGGGGCGGAGGGAGAGTTAGCCGGCCTTTCTGATGGTCATGTCCCTCGATGTGGTGTTTTGCTGCTTCCTGAGCCGGTTCTGCAGAACTTCGGCCCTCAAACAATAATACCCTGGTTTCTTAAAATGATGATAAATGGTTAGATTAGGTCACTCTACATACGGCAACAAGACTTGGTGGAGACAGCCCAGTGCCTGAGCGCTTCCTCACAGCAGCATCCATGCTCCCTGGAGTATCACCTCTCACGCCACCTGTTGGGAGGGAACTGGCTGTGTTGCTTTCAGAGAATGTGATAATTACTCTAAACCCAGAAAGTCTGAGACAGGTCTCAGTTAACTTAGAAAGTTTATTTTGCCAAGGTTGAGGATGCACCTGTGACAACCTCAGGAAGTGCTGGCGACACGTGCCCAAGGCGGCTGGGGCACAACCTGGCTTTATACATTTTAGGGAGACATGAGACGCCAATCAATACATGTAAGAAGTACATTGGTTCTGTCTAGAAAGGTGGGGACAACTCGAAGAAGGGAGGGGGCTTCCAGGTCACAGGTAGGTGAGAGACAATTGGTTGCATTCTTTTGAGTTTCTGATGAGCCTTTCCTAAGGAGGCAACCAGATATGCATCTATCTCAGTGAGCAAGGGGTGACTCTGGATAGAATGGGAGGCAGGTTTGCCCTCAGCAGTTTCCAGCTTGAGTTTTCCCTTGAGCTCAGTGATTCTGGGGGCCCAAGATTTTCCTTTCATATTATAAAGCTGGAGAGTGACTTTCTCTTTTCTTCTTTTTTTTTTTCAAATTGAGCTGAAATTCACATCACATAAAACTAACCGTTTTAAAGTGGACAATTCAATGACATTTAGGACAGTCACAATGTTGTAACCACCACCTCTACCTAGTTCCAGAACATTTTCTTCACCCCAAAAGGAAACCCCGTATCCATTGAGCAGTCACTCTGCATCTCCCTTCTTCCCAGCCCCTGGCAACCACCAATTTGCTTTCTGTCTCTATGGATTTACCTACTCTGGATATTTCACATGAATGGAGTCGTGCACTACGTGGCCTTTTATGTCTGGCTGCTTTTACTCTGCATCGTTTTTGAGGTTCATCCATGTTGCGCCTGTGTCAGTGAGAGAGGAGAGAAAGAAACCAGTCAGGCAGGCAGTTCGGGTGGGTCCTCAGTTGAATTCTTTCAAACAAAAGAACAGCCCGAAAAATCAAGCTGCAGGCACAGATGAGGGAACGTGCACAGGGGGGCTTGCCTAAGACATGCCCACAGCCACACAGATAAGATTACACAGGTGACTTGCCCAGACATGCCCACAGTGGAAAATTCCATCCCCTGACACATGTGCAGTAAGGGGAGCAAAGCAATATGGAGTAACTCAAGCTAAGGGCCCTGCAGGCGCATTAGGAGGACAGAGTGGAGCTACCAGAAATTCATGCCTTATGCAAAGGAGACACCCAGCCCTCATCGGTTTCATATAAAAGCCTTCGCAGTCTACTGTAAAAACGGCAACCCTCTTTCAGGCCTGCTGTCTGCAGCAGAGAGCTGTCTTCTGCTGCTTATTAGACTTTGGCACCAACTTCACCCTTGGTGTCCACGTTCCTTAATTTTCATGAGACAAAGAACTCCAGGTGATACCTTGAACAAGGACAGACTGCGGATTGGGGTGCATTGGCGAGACTGTAACACTAGTGCTTCATTCCTTTTCATAGCTAAATCATAG
>NW_012103587.1:900515-905421 GCF_000951045.1 Mandrillus leucophaeus
GTGAGGCTTTGTCTAAAAGGTAACCGATGTCAGAGAAAGCACATTGCCAGTTCAATTATTCTCCTTCCTGCTGGAGACCGCAGCTTATTTTGAGCCTAATGATTGCATTTGGGGCCACATGCTAATTTCATAGCTGTTTCCTGGGGCGGAGGGAGAGTTAGCCGGCCTTTCTGATGGTCATGTCCCTCGATGTGGTGTTTTGCTGCTTCCTGAGCCGGTTCTGCAGAACTTCGGCCCTCAAACAATAATACCCTGGTTTCTTAAAATGATGATAAATGGTTAGATTAGGTCACTCTACATACGGCAACAAGACTTGGTGGAGACAGCCCAGTGCCTGAGCGCTTCCTCACAGCAGCATCCATGCTCCCTGGAGTATCACCTCTCACGCCACCTGTTGGGAGGGAACTGGCTGTGTTGCTTTCAGAGAATGTGATAATTACTCTAAACCCAGAAAGTCTGAGACAGGTCTCAGTTAACTTAGAAAGTTTATTTTGCCAAGGTTGAGGATGCACCTGTGACAACCTCAGGAAGTGCTGGCGACACGTGCCCAAGGCGGCTGGGGCACAACCTGGCTTTATACATTTTAGGGAGACATGAGACGCCAATCAATACATGTAAGAAGTACATTGGTTCTGTCTAGAAAGGTGGGGACAACTCGAAGAAGGGAGGGGGCTTCCAGGTCACAGGTAGGTGAGAGACAATTGGTTGCATTCTTTTGAGTTTCTGATGAGCCTTTCCTAAGGAGGCAACCAGATATGCATCTATCTCAGTGAGCAAGGGGTGACTCTGGATAGAATGGGAGGCAGGTTTGCCCTCAGCAGTTTCCAGCTTGAGTTTTCCCTTGAGCTCAGTGATTCTGGGGGCCCAAGATTTTCCTTTCATATTATAAAGCTGGAGAGTGACTTTCTCTTTTCTTCTTTTTTTTTTTCAAATTGAGCTGAAATTCACATCACATAAAACTAACCGTTTTAAAGTGGACAATTCAATGACATTTAGGACAGTCACAATGTTGTAACCACCACCTCTACCTAGTTCCAGAACATTTTCTTCACCCCAAAAGGAAACCCCGTATCCATTGAGCAGTCACTCTGCATCTCCCTTCTTCCCAGCCCCTGGCAACCACCAATTTGCTTTCTGTCTCTATGGATTTACCTACTCTGGATATTTCACATGAATGGAGTCGTGCACTACGTGGCCTTTTATGTCTGGCTGCTTTTACTCTGCATCGTTTTTGAGGTTCATCCATGTTGCGCCTGTGTCAGTGAGAGAGGAGAGAAAGAAACCAGTCAGGCAGGCAGTTCGGGTGGGTCCTCAGTTGAATTCTTTCAAACAAAAGAACAGCCCGAAAAATCAAGCTGCAGGCACAGATGAGGGAACGTGCACAGGGGGGCTTGCCTAAGACATGCCCACAGCCACACAGATAAGATTACACAGGTGACTTGCCCAGACATGCCCACAGTGGAAAATTCCATCCCCTGACACATGTGCAGTAAGGGGAGCAAAGCAATATGGAGTAACTCAAGCTAAGGGCCCTGCAGGCGCATTAGGAGGACAGAGTGGAGCTACCAGAAATTCATGCCTTATGCAAAGGAGACACCCAGCCCTCATCGGTTTCATATAAAAGCCTTCGCAGTCTACTGTAAAAACGGCAACCCTCTTTCAGGCCTGCTGTCTGCAGCAGAGAGCTGTCTTCTGCTGCTTATTAGACTTTGGCACCAACTTCACCCTTGGTGTCCACGTTCCTTAATTTTCATGAGACAAAGAACTCCAGGTGATACCTTGAACAAGGACAGACTGCGGATTGGGGTGCATTGGCGAGACTGTAACACTAGTGCTTCATTCCTTTTCATAGCTAAATCATAGTCCGCTCTGCAGAGATCACAGTGATCACATTTTGTTTACCCACGTATCCTTTTAAAAAACGTTTTCGTGGAAATGAGGTCTCACTATGTCACCCAAGCTGGTCTCAAACTCCTGGCCTCAAGTGATCCTGCCCTGCTTGGCCTCCCAAAGCACTGGGATTACACGCATGAGCCACCGCACCAGGCCTAACCATTTATCCATTGATGGGCATTTGCCTTGTTTCTACCTTTTGGCTTTTATGAATAAAGCTGCTATGAATCTTTATGTATACATCTTTTAGAGGAGTGAGTGATTTTTGAAACAAAGGGTCAAGAAGACCACTATCTCCCCAGGAAACGTTTCCATGCTCTTTTCTTCCTGGCATCTTTACACACCAATTCTCTGCATTGCCTCCATGCACGGCCATTAACTGGATTATTGGGGATTCCTAAATAATGATGACAATGCCGAGAACCAGCCTCATATATGATCTTTGCTGCCTGCCACCAGCATCCATGCCTAAGAAAGTATTCCAGTGCTAATAAAGTGCCTGATTCCAGTGCCTAATAAAGTATTTCATCCATACCTAATAGAGTGTTCCAGTGCTAGGAAGATGCTTGGAATGTCACAGAGGTGGGAATAGCTTAAAAGCAAGCAAATAATTATTGTTAGGCTTAAGTGAAACTCCGGGCTCTGCCACTTACTTGCTAGGTGGTAGCCTCAGGTGAGTCACTGAACAACTTCTCCAAGCTGTTAATGGGTATTTGCAAACCAAACACTAAAGACAACAACCACCTCCCAGCATTCCTGGGAGGGGCCAGTGAGGTGAGGAATGAAGGATACTCCATATAGTGAGTGAGGTGAGTGAGGATACAGTGAGGTGAGGAATGGAGTCAGATACTTGGCACAGGGCGACAGCCTATCACAGAGGGGACTTTTCTTATTCTGATTTTTTTTTTTTTTTTTTTTTTGAGACACAGTTTCGCTCTTGTTGCCTGGGCTGGAGTGCAGTGGCGCGATCTCAGCTCACCACAACTTCTGCCTCCTGCGTTCAAGTGATTCTCCTGCCTCAGACTCCCTAATAGCTGGGATTACAGGCGTGTGCCACTATGCCCAGCTAATTTTGTATTTCTAGTAGAGACGGTGTTTCTCCATGTTGGCCAGGCTGGTCTCGAACTCCTGACCTCAGGTGATCCACTCGCCTCGGCCTCCCAAAGTGCTGGGATTACAGGCGTGAGCCACAGCGCCTGGCCTCTGCTTTTTAAAAACAATGGCAGGTTTGGTGTTAGGCTCTGTGCATACTGATTCAGGGCTAGCGGGGAGACTTTGCAAACACGGTTTTGCAGTTTAGGATGCAGGACTGATTACAGGGTGATGTTGTTAGATATTTGGGAATTCTTTGAGGTGTTCTGTGTCTTGAGAGTTCAACTGTCCCTTTTTTTGGAACAGTGAAGCCGTATCTTTGCAAGGGGAAGAAGACAAAAGACTGGCTTGAGTTCTCTCCCATCTCTCTGGATCTTTCTCTCTGTCATCTTTCTGGCTCTTTCCCTCTCTCTTTCAGACCCACTTCTGAATCAGGCTAAACTTTGTGTGACCCCGTACTGCTTATATGTGACACCAGTCTTTTCTAAACACAGGCTGAGCTCAAAATCCGTTACAGAAACACGCAGAACGTCTGTACGTAGTTATCTCTGAATTGAATCGAGCCAGGAATTTGGGCCCTTTTTTGTCTTAACCTTATCATTATTGGCACTCGATCAGATACAGACTGTCAAGGCAAAGCTTTGTCTGTCAAGGCAAAAGACCAAAGGGCTGGGAAAAGATGAATTTCACATGTTTTGCATTTAGAACAGGTAGTTTCCCTAGCCTGCAAAGAAGCTGAGTATGAACTTGTTGGTGTGACGACTCTCTTAGTTGGTGTGATGACTCTGTTGGTGTGATGACTCTTTGTTGGTGTGATGACAACTCTTAGGTGAGAATGTGTCATGAAAGAAGCTGATAAAGGCAGAAGATGTTGGTTTTCCATCTAACAGTCATGTTTCCTTCTCCCATGTCTTACTTGCTCTACCAAGTAAGAAGTACTGTCAGGAGTCTAACAACTATTTGCTCGCTTTAAAGCTGTTCTCACCTCTGTGACATTCCAAGCATCTTCCTAGCACTGGAATATTTTACTAGGCAAGGATGGTGGTGGCAGGCAGCAAAGATCACTTAAGAGGCTGTTTCTTTCTTTCTTCTTTTTCTTTTTTGAGATGGAGTTTTGCTCTTGTTGCCCAGGCTGGAGTGCAGTGGCATGGTCTCATCTCACTGCAACCTCTGCCTCCCGGGTTCAAGTGATTCTCCTGCCTCAGCTTCCCGAGTAGCTGAGATTACAGGTGTGCACCGCCACACTGCCCAGCTAATTTTTTGTATTTTTTAGTAGAGACGGGGTTTCTCCATGTTGGTCAGGCTGGTCTCAAACTCCCGACTTTAGGTGATCCGCCTGCCTTGGCATCCCAAAGTGGTGGGATTATAGACGTGAGCCAGTGCACCTGGCCTAGATCAATACTTTTTTGTTGTTGTTTTTGAGATGGAGTCTTGCTCTGTCACTCAGGCTGGAGTGGCATGGCACGATCTCAGCTCATTGCAACCTCTGCCTCCCAGGTTCAAGTGATTCTCCTGTCTCAGCCTCCCGAGTAGCTGGGACTACAGGCATATGCCATCATGCCCAGCTAATTTTTGTATTTTTGGTAGAGATAGGGTTTCACCATGTTGGTTAGGCTGGTCTTGAACTCCTGACCTCAAATGATCCACCCACCTCAGCTTCCTGAAGTGATGGGATTACAGGTGCGAGCCACCATGCCCGGTTGGAAGAGGCTGTTTCACGGCATCGTCATCCTTGTTTAGAAATCCCCAGTAATCCAGTTAATGGCCGTGCATGGAGGCAATGAAGAGAATTGGTGTGTAAAGATGCCGGGAAGAAAAGATCATGGAACCATTTCCTGGAGAGATAGTGGTTTTCTTGACCCTTTGTTTCAGATTCGGATTGGTTGACAAAAAAGCCAGTTTGACAAAACAGCCAAACTGT
>NW_012103587.1:911371-954792 GCF_000951045.1 Mandrillus leucophaeus
TTGCTCTTGTTGCCCAGGCTGGAGTGCAGTGGCATGGTCTCATCTCACTGCAACCTCTGCCTCCCGGGTTCAAGTGATTCTCCTGCCTCAGCTTCCCGAGTAGCTGAGATTACAGGTGTGCACCGCCACACTGCCCAGCTAATTTTTTGTATTTTTTAGTAGAGACGGGGTTTCTCCATGTTGGTCAGGCTGGTCTCAAACTCCCGACTTTAGGTGATCCGCCTGCCTTGGCATCCCAAAGTGGTGGGATTATAGACGTGAGCCAGTGCACCTGGCCTAGATCAATACTTTTTTGTTGTTGTTTTTGAGATGGAGTCTTGCTCTGTCACTCAGGCTGGAGTGCCATGGCACGATCTCAGCTCATTGCAACCTCTGCCTCCCAGGTTCAAGTGATTCTCCTGTCTCAGCCTCCCGAGTAGCTGGGACTACAGGCATATGCCATCATGCCCAGCTAATTTTTGTATTTTTGGTAGAGATAGGGTTTCACCATGTTGGTTAGGCTGGTCTTGAACTCCTGACCTCAAATGATCCACCCACCTCAGCTTCCTGAAGTGATGGGATTACAGGTGCGAGCCACCATGCCCGGTTGGAAGAGGCTGTTTCACGGCATCGTCATCCTTGTTTAGGAATCCCCAGTAATCCAGTTAATGGCCGTGCATGGAGGCAATGAAGAGAATTGGTGTGTAAAGATGCCGGGAAGAAAAGATCATGGAACCATTTCCTGGAGAGATAGTGGTTTTCTTGACCCTTTGTTTCAGATTCGGATTGGTTGACAAAAAAGCCAGTTTGACAAAACAGCCAAACTGTAAAATATTTAAAGAGGTTTATTCTGAGCTAGTATGAGTGACCATGGCCTGAGGAACAGCCTCAAGAGATTCTAAGAAAATGTGTCCTATGTGGACAGGTTGTAGCTTCGTCTTATACATTTTAGGGAGACAGAAGTTACAGGCAAAGACATAAGTCAGTACATGGAAGGTATATATTTATTTGCCCCAAAAAGGTGGGAATCTCAGTGGGAGGGGAGACTGGTTACAGGTCACAGGTGGATTAAAAGATTTTTTGATTGGCAATTGGTTGAAAGAGTTACGCTTTGTCTGCAGACTTGAGGTAAATGCTTGAGTTAAGATAAGAGTGGTTGCAGAAGCCGAGGTCCTTGTTATGTAGATGAAACCTCCAGATGCAGCCTCAGGGAGAACACGGTAAATACCTCTTTTCAGACCTTGAAGATGTCAAACTGTCATTTAATCTCTTCTACATCTGGGTAAGATGGAGAAAAGGAAGAAGATTCTCTTTAGATGCAAATTTCTCCCACAAAAGACAACTTTGGGGCTGGGCATAGTGGCTCACACTTGTAATCCCCGCACTTTGGGAGGCCGAGGTAGGCAGATTACGAGGTCAGGTGTTTGTGACCAGCCTGATCAACATGGGGAAACCCCGTCTCTACTAAAAGATACAAAAAAATTATCTGGGTTTGGTGGCAGGCATCTGTAGTCCCAGCTAGTCAGGAGACTGAGGCAGGAGAATAGCTTGAACCTGGGAGGTGGAGGTTGCAGTGACCTGAGATCACATCATTGCACTCTAGCCTGGGTGACAGAGCGAGAGTCTGTTTCAAAAAAAAAAAAAGACAACTTTGAAGAGTCATTTCAAAATATGTCAAGAAATAGATTTTGGGGTAAACAATTTTGATTTCCCTCAGGGTCTGCTGTCATGTGATGTTATATTAGAGTCAGGTTAGAATTTGGTATCTTATGGCCACAATGAGGTCTTCTGTCAACCTTATGATCTCTTTTATTTTATTTTATTTTATTTTATTTTATTTTTTGAGACAGTCTTGCTCTGTCTCCAGGCTGGAGTGCAGTGGCATGATCTCGACTCACTGCAACCTCCACCTCCTGGGCTCAAGCGATCCTCCTGCCTCAGCCTCCCAAGTAGCTGGGACTAGAGGTGTGTGCCACCATACCCAGCTAATTTTATATTTTTAGTATAGATGGGGTTTCACCATGTTGGTCAGGCTGGTCTCAAACCCCTGACTTTGTGATCCACCTTCCTCAGCCTCCCAAAGTGCTGGGATTACAGGTGTGAGCCACTACACCCAGCCTATGATCTCTATTTTAATGTTAATGCCGGTCAGCTGTGCCTAAACTCCAACAGGGAGGGGGAATAATGAAGTGTATCCGACCTCCCTTCCCGTCATGGTGGGGAATTCATTTTTTCAGGTTTCCCTTGGCCCAGAAAGAGTCTGTTCAGTTGGTTGGGGGTGCTTAGGATGTTATTTTTAGTTTCCAAAGCAAACATATGGTCCCACTCTGTTTGCCTGTTTTTGGCTCAGGCAGGAACATGTGACCCAGTTGCAGCCAATGAGATGTCAGGAGAAGTCGACTGGGGGCTTCTGGGAAATGGTTCTTAGCTCCTAGAAAGAGATACAAGGAAGAGATGGCCCCCTTCTCACCTCAGGATGTTGTGTGTGGATGTTTGCCTGGAGCTGTGGCAGCCGTTTCAATGCCATGAGGAGAGACATGAAGATGGCAGTGAAGACAGAAAGAACTGGAGTCCTTGCTGTTGTAATTAGCTGCAGAATTAACCACCTCTCGAACTGCCCTACCTCTGAATGCCTTGTAAAGGGAGAGGATAAATGTCTTTATCATTGAAGCACCTTTTGTTGTGTTTATTATTTGCAACCAAGCAGATCCTGACTGTTACAATGCTTGATGCTCCATTTCATGCCAGCTACGAGAAAAAGGTGGGACAGCTGGTCAGCCAGCTGAGTCTAGGGAGAATCCTGAGCTTATTAACCCGTTGCTGCCTGCGTCGTTGGCCTGTGCCTATAAAACGAGAGATGTTGCTTCCTTTTTAGGTCCACATCATGATAGCACAAGCCTTCACCAGCCTCTGTAAAGGAAATGAGATTCTTTACAACAATCTCACTGGGGAGTTTCAAGAGGGCCCCCTTACAGACATGGTGGAAGAGGAAGCACTCAGTCTCTTCAAAGCTTCTCATCTGAATGAGGCTGCTCTCTCCCTCTGCCTCCTGTGTTAATCGGGGACAGCATTAGGGGAAGTCTGCATCTGCAGACCATTTTGGAGGAGTGAGCTAGTGACTGCAAAGTGCTTAGAACAGTGCCTAGCCCATAATAAACACTCAGCAAATGTGGCTGTTGTTATAACTAATTTTTTTGTTTGAATTGAGATGGAGTTTTGCTCTTGTTGCCCAGGCTGGAGTGCAGTGGCACAAACTCAGCTCACTGTAACCTCTGGTGCTGCATGAGGTGATGTGTTTGCAGAGGTTTTTTTTGCCCTTGAAGAGCACTTATGACTGGAGAGCAAGACACATGCCGACAAGCAGAAGCTGATGGGCTTGCTGTCATGTGGGAAAGTCCTTGGATGAGCTGTCTGCTTGCAGGGAGGTGTCTGCGGCTCAGGTAGGGTGTCCCAGCTCGGTGGATCTCTGGGTTCCAGAGTTTATTTGGTGTAACCTCTGCCTCCCAGGTTCAAGTGATTCTTATGCCTCAGCCTCTTGAGTAGCTGGGAATAATTATAGGCGCCCACCACCATGCCTGGTTAATTTTTTTATTTTTACTAGAGATGGGGTTTCACCATGTTGGCCAGCCTGGTCTCGAACTTCTGACCTCAGGTGATCCGCCCATCTTGGCCTCCGAAAGTGCTGGGATTACAGGCATGAGCCACCATGCCCAGCCTATTATAACTAATTATTCTCCTCTTTGTCTTAGGGATGTGTTTGGCTTTAAATGCCACACAATCTGCAATGCTTGAGGGATGTCCCCTGAGAGGACTAAAGAACTGACAAAGGAGGAGAAGGAAATAATGGGACAGGAGGAAGAAACAGTGAGAAGAGGAGGGGAGTGGGCAGGAGGAAATGAGGAGAGGAAGAAAAAGAGGCCAAAGTAGGGGAGAGAGGGGCAGCTGGTCCCTGGAGCCATCTATGTCCCTGGTTTGCAGAGAACATTCCCAAGGGAGTCGTGTTCCTGTTGCTCATTAATTCCCTGATCAACTGGCCCCTTGTTGGGCTCTTGCCGGGAGCAGTTGAGTGTCTTCTAACTGAGAGCAGCTGAAACTTAAAGGGTTTTGCATCGTATATTGTTTCCGGAGCTCCCTTTTTCCTGTGGCTTCTGTTTTTCTTATTAAATGCTGCTGCTGAATTTGCAGCTGAAAGAAAAAGTACTGAGGAAGGCCTTGCCGCCCTTAAAGCTTCAGTGGAAAAGTGGGTCTCCACGCTCAGAGGTACTTTCTAGCTGTCCAGTTTACAAATGAACTGGCAAGGCAAGCTAGACCTTTCATCCAAGAGTCCAAATTAATGTTGCCTCTGAGTGTTTGAAGGAGCCACGAGGTCTGACTTACGCACGGCTCTTTCTTCCTGGCAGAACCTGATGGGTCTGTTTCTGTTGTTATATCTGGGGAACTTCTCACCAGGAAGGGACAAGCTTGTTGTAAAAAACTTGGTGAGTTTCTGCCTGGTTGGCAGTCGCAGGAATACTGGACCACTTGAGGGAGGCTCTGGGATCCCTACATCTTTCCACTGCTTCCTGAACCAGAGAGTATAAGGGGACAGGAAAGAATTCACTCTTCTCTGCTGAAGTTCAGAAGCTCTAATGGGGTAACAGCCAGAACAGGGGAGCCGGCCTAGAGGCTTGGGTTTCCTGCTTATGAGTGCACCCCGCAAACATCCAGAACCGCGGGGGGCCCCCAGGGTTGAAGCAACAAGCCACAGGTCCAGCACTTGGCTTTTGGACCCCTTGGTCTCAGCAGTGGCTGTGTGTCCACCCATACATTTGTTACTCAGCATCACTGTGGCCACTGCTGATCGATACTTATGAGGTGTTCAGAAGTCACCGACAAAGTAGCTGCCTGAGCTCAGCTTCTCCTCGTCACCTTTTCTCCTTTCCAGGCTGTATTTGTGCGAGTCTTCGTGGACCATGGTGCTGCACGAGGTGATGTGTTTGCAGAGGTTTTTTTGCCCTTGAAGAGCACTTACGACTGGAGAGCAAGACACACGCCGACACGCAGAAGCTGACGGGCTTGCTGCCACGTGGGAAAGTCCTTGGACGAGCTGTCTGCTTGCGGGGAGGTGTCTGCGGCTCAGGTAGGGTGTCCCAGCTCGGTGGATCTCTGGGTTCCAGAGTTTATTTGGTGAAACACAACAGGGGTTATCACTGTGGCCCACTGTGGCCCGTGGCAGGGCTGAGCTGCCAACTTGATGCCCGTTGTTAGGAACAGATGTGAATCGTGTGTCCGGATGAATAAGCCTCACCCTGTGGAGCCTCCATGCTGTAGAGAACTGGAGGAGCCCAGGTTTGCAGAGTCTGCAAGCTGATTGTGTCTATGCGAGGAGAAATCCCTCACTCAGAGGGTCTGCATTCCAAGAGGGCTGGGAAGTGAAGCCCAGTCTTTGTGACTTCTCTTTTCAGACCCAGGAAACATGGGTTCTGTGTTCCCTAAAAGCACTCTGTAGACCGTTTATCACGTGAGACCTAGTTATTTGTCTACTATATGCCAGGCAGTAGAAGTAAAATGATGATGAAGTCATAGACCCAGAGTTCAGAGAGCTCGGTGGCTAATGAGAGAGGTGATTACAATGCAGCATGATGAATGAGATAACAGGAATAAGAGAAGGCTCACTCGGCCTAAGCATGATGGCTGGAGGGAGTCTTTTCCCAGGAGACAAGGGGGCCATTGCAAGAGGAGGCCAGATGGGGAGAGGAAGAGCGCGGCCGGCAGAGGGAACAGCCCTGCTGAAGACAGGCAGGCTGGAGAGAACTCCATGTGCTGTGGACCTGGGAGTAATTAATTTCCCCTGAAAGCAGAGGGGGGCTGTTTTCGTGCTTATTTGTATCATATATTTCATCTTTTGTAAATTTCCCATTGTGTTTTAACATTTCCCTGTGGGTTTTAAAAATGCCTGCACACATTGTTTGATACCCTTCCCTTCAAAGAAGGGAGTGTGGGTTGGATTTAACCACCAGGTTCTAATGAATTAAGTTAAGTGGAAGTGCCTGTGTGTCTTTGGAGACTAGGCAGTGGGCAGTGAACTAACTCTCTCTCTCTTTCTCTGTCTCTGTCTCTTCATATGTATCTGTCTTTCTCTCTCTCATTTGCCCTGAAGTGAGCTGCCATGTGGAGAGGCCCACATGGTGAGACTGAGGCCTCCAGCCAACAACCAGGAAGGAGCTGAGGCTCTCACTAACAGCAGAGGGTGTGACCTTGGAGGCCCAGCAAGCCTTTAATGGCCACAACCCCAGTGTACCTCCTGACTGCATGAGACACCCTGAATTAGAATCCCCCTAGTTAAGCTGCTCCTGGATTCCTGACCTTCAGACAGTGTGAGATAATACATGTTTGTTGTTTGAGCTGCTGAGTTTTGGGATAACTTGTTACACAGCAGTAGGTAACTAATACACCAGTCCATGTCCCCTGCTCACTTTGTTTGAGGGAGTGTTTGTCTTTAGTTGATTTTTGGAAGTTCTTTATATATTAAATTATGAACCCTTGGTATATATACATGTTGCAAAAATTTTCCCATTGTAATCTTGTATATGCTTTTGAAAACATATATATGCATACTTTTTAAAAACCCAAACACCATTCATTATATTTTCTGCCTTTGGTGACATTTAGAAATGTATTAGGTTGAAATTGCTAATATTCAATTGTTATTGACTGGCAAGAAATTAGACCTAATAGTCCCCACCACAGAATCATGTACATTTTTTTCCCTGTATTTTTCTCTCCACACTTTTATGGTTTTGATATTAAAATTTAAGATCATTTGTTGCAGGACAGGTGAGCACCAAAACTGGGGCTTAGCCTGGGAGGATTCTTAGCTTTGCCCAGGAAAGAACTGAAGGGTGATCTGGTGGTGTTAAACAGCAATATTTTATTCAGTGCTCTTTCTCCTTGTGGAGCAGGGCTAACGCATAGGTAGTATGCCCAGAATCCACAGCCTATGGGCTCCTGCAAACTGTGTTTATACCCACTTCTATCTGCTTTCAATAACATGCAAATTAAGGGGCAGGTTAATGCAAATCGAGGGGTGGATTATTTAGAACTTTCTAGGAAAGCAGCAGTAACTTCTGGGTCATTGTCATGGAAAGGAGTGATAACTTCTGGGTCGTCGCCATGGCATTTGTAAACTGTTACGGGGCTGATGGGAGTGTCCTAGGTTAATGAGCAATAAGGACAGCCAGGGATCACTTTCATAGCCATCTGCTTGTTCCTGCCTCTGTTTCTTTACTTTATTCTGTCTGAACCAGATTTTGTCTTGGTCAACAGGGTTGTGACCGGAAAATAAGTCCTGCTGGTTTCCTACCTCGTCTTGACTTGTCTTTGGCTTCTTCCTTCACTTGCTTCTTAAATGATGCTATTTCCCTGACCATAATCTATTTCTATCCCCTCTTCATATTCTCCTTGGGCAACTGTGTGCAGCCCACATGTCTGCTCCCTCCTGTGACGATGGCTCCAGACTCACTTCCCAGCCGGGACCCACCTCTCCAGGGTGGGCTAGGCATCTCCACTTGGGTGCCTGGAGACATTGTAAATTCCACATCTCACCCTCAGACATGTTCTCACATTCCCATTTCTTAGCAAACAGCATCCCTAGACATGCAGATCCCGAATCCTAAAACCCTACGCCCAGTCCTTCACCAGCTGTCACAGGCCACCAACTGACTCTTCTCTAAAATGTCCCCAGCACCCTGACTCCCCTATCTGTCAACATAACCACTTCCCAAGTTGAATTCTTCCATGTTTTTCTCCAGAACAACAGCCGAGGCCCCCTAAGAGGTCTTCCTGCCTCAGTTTCAATTCATACGAGTGATCTTTCTAGACCCCCAAAGTGACTTGAGAAGTGACTTGCACAATGTCACGCAGCAGAAACAAGAATCCTGCTCGGTGGCCTCCCAGTGCTTCCTTGCTCCATAATTCATGAGAGAGGCATCTGCAGAACATAACCCTGTCCCAGCTTTCAGGGTGCAGCTCAGACAGGAGCCAGACACGTGGCTAGCCAGTCCCATGAGATGCGAATGCTGTCATGGAGGAGTGGGGGCAGGTCGTGGAAGCAGGGAAGCTACTCAGCTACTCAGCCTCCCTAGTAGCTGGGATTACAGGCACCCGCCACCATGCCTGATGCTGTTAACTCCACATCATTCCACGGTTTCACATTCCTGGCAGGACAATCTCCAAGGTTCCTGGCTTCCCATAAAGGCACAGCCACCCTGAAGCCAACCATATTGGGCGTCCTGTGATTTCCCAAGTGTACCACACTCCTCCTGGCCCTCTCTTCTAGGGGTCCCTTCCCCTTCCTTGCCTGTCAACATGGCCACTTCCCAAGCTGAATTCTTCCACATTTTTCTCCAGAACAACAGCCTTCAAAACTCAGCAGGAGCCTCTCCTCCCGAAATGCGGAGCCAACACTTCCCTGCTTCCACGGCCTGCCCCCACTCCTGCATGACAGCATTTGCATCTCATGGGACTGGCTAGCCACGTGTCTGGCTCCTCTCTGAGCTGCAGCTTCCCTGAAAGCTGGGACAGGATTATGTTCTGTAGATGCCTCTTTCATGAATTGTGGAGCAAGGAAACACTGGGAGGCTGCCGAGCAGGATTCTCGTTTCACTTCTCGGGGTCTCAAAACATTTCACAAAGTTCCATGTTTGTTGTTGTTGTTGTTGTGAGATGGAGTTTCGCTCTTGTTGTCCAGGCTGGAGTGCAATGGCACTATCTTGGCTCACCACAACCTCCACCTCCCAGGTTCAAGCAATTTTCCTGCCTCAGCCTCCTGAGTAGCTGGGATTACAGGCACCCGCCACCATGCCTGGCTAATTTTGTATTTTTAGTAGAGAAAGGGTTTCACCATGTTGGCCAGGCTGGTCTCAAACCTCCCACCTCAGGTGATTCACTCACCTCAGCCTCCCAAAGTGCTGGGATTACAGGCATGAGCCACCGCGCCTGGCCTAACTTCCATGTTATTAAGGAAAAAAAGGTAGAAATAAAAAACATGCCTAAAGAATAAGACAAAAGGCAAAAAAATTTCTGTTGTTTCCCCTGCCCCAACACATACAGCCTAAATACTTTCTTTCTCATATGAGGAAATCCTATGTAAAGGGACCAGATTAGTTTTTAGTTATTTGAAACATCCACTGAACTAAGGAGTTTTGTACCAGCGAAGCAATGGTGGTGAGGGAGGGAGGGTTTGGGAGCTGACTAGTTCTCTAGACAAGTTGGGGGAGAGAATGAGGTTTGGCCTCGGGTAGAGTGCTGTGGATGTGTTGGGGAATGCAGCTTAGGAAAGGTGAGTAAAACCACAGAGGAGGTGAGTATGACCCCAACAGATGGGATGGTTAGGAATGGGAGGCTAGGGACAGTTGCACTGTCTTCTAAATAAATGTCTCTTAACCTGGGGAGCGTGACTATGTGTTAGAGCAGCGGTCCCCAACCTTTTTGGCACCAGGGACCGGTTTTGTGGAAGACAGTTTTTCCACAGACCAGGCTGCAGGGTGCAGGAATGGTTTTGGCGTAATTTAAGTGCATTCCATGTGCTGTGCACTTATTTCTATTATTATTACATACTCATTATAATGTAGAATCAGTGGGAGTCCTGAGCTTGTATCCCTGCAACTAGATGGTCCCATCTGGGGGCGACGGGAGACAGTGACAGATGATCAGGCATTAGATTCTCATAAGGAGCACAGAACCTAGATCCCTCGCGTGCACAGTTCACAATAGGGTTCTCACTCCTGTGAGAATCTCTTGCCACTGCTGATCTCTGACAGGAGGCGGAGCTCAGCTTTGCTTTGCCCACCTGCGGCTTACCTCCTGTGTGGCCTGGTTGCTAACAGAACTGATACCCATCTGTGGCCCAGGGGTTGCGGACCCCCATGTTACAGATTCTGAAAGCTCTCTCTGAGAATGTTTTAATTTTGTCTCCATTTCAATGAGTTTCATTTCTCTCTTGTGACTTAAAACCCAACAATGTCTATTTCTCACCATTGTGGGATTAGCTGGGTGGCTCTCCTGTTCCCCGTGGTGTATGCTGCGTCTGGAATGTCTGAGATGGCTTCTTTCAAGATGGCGGCTGGCCCCTCAGCTGGGATGATTGGCAGGTTGGCACCTGGACGGTCATCTCTCTCTCCTTATTGCTACCGTAGGCTTTGCTGTGGCACTGTGCGCTCAGAGTAGCTCAAACTCCTCACATGGTGGCTGTCTCCAACAGAAGGGACATGGAAGCTGCCAGTCTCTCGCACAGCCTCACTTCTGCCCGTTTTATTGGTCAAAACCAGTCCCAGGCCTGCCCACATGGGGGGTGCAGCACACACATCTGGCGTGGGGGAAGGCGTTGATGGCAGCTGTCTCTGGAGACACTCTATTTCACAACGACAATATTCCCAATCACTTGGTTGAGTGCTTTGTGACTGAGGACATGTGACTTTGGTGTCCACGACTGCCTTTGCATTTATGATTATATTTGAACCAACTGCCACTACTTTAATTGCTCTGGATGTTAGCAAAGAACAGAGGTTGACTTACTGTGCCAATGACCATCCCTGCCCAGTGAGGCCTGAATGGCCGTGGCATATGGTGCCAATGTGGTTTCCCACTCCTCTGGTGGACTTAGCTCCCCACAGCGGGTCCAGAGGCCAGCACCTTATTTGAGCTGTGAGAGGTGACTCCATTCCAGGACAATGGCATCAACTGCCACATTATATCACTGTTTTTTTAATTAAAAAAAAAAGTTTGGCCGGGTACGGTGGCTCACGTCTGTAATCCTACAACTTTGGGAAGCCAAGGCAGGCAGATCACCTGACATTGGGAGTTTGAGACCAGCCTGACCAACATGGAGAAACCCCATTTCTATTAAAAATACAAAATTAGCTGGGTGTGGTGGCGCAAGCCTATAATCCCAGCTACTCGGGAGGCTGAGGTTGTGGTGAGCCGAGATCATGTCATTGCACTCCAGCTTGGGCAACAAGAGCAAAACTCCATCTAAAAAAAAAAAAAAAAAAATATTGAGAAGATGGTATAGAAATTCCCCTATACCTCCCCTCGACAGTTTCCCCATTATTGACATCTTGCATTTAGCACAGGACATTTGTTATAATGAATGAGCCACTATTTATACATTACAGTGGTCCCCTATTATCCTCAGGGCACATGTTCCAAGACACCCAGTGGATGCCTGAAACTGTGGATGCCACCAAGCCCCATATCTCCTATGTTTCTTTCCATCTGATAACTGAGGCAGCGACTAAGTGACTGACAGGTGGGTAGTGTCCACAGCGTTGATACGCTGGACACAAGGAAGGCTCATGTCCTGGCAGGATGGCACAAGATTTCCTCACACTGTGCAGCATGGCGCGCGGTTGAAAACTTACAAATTGTTGATTTCTGGAATTTTCCATTTAATATTTTCAGGCAGCTGTTGACGGTGGGTAATCAGCCACGGAAAGCAGAACTGCGGATAAGGGGGAACTCCTGTGTTACTAATGAAAGTTCTTAGCTTACATTAGGGTTCCCTCACTGTTTGCTTTCTGCAGGCAATGGGTTTTGACAAATGCATAGTGCCGGAGCGCCCATGACAGTATCACATAGAGTAGTTTCACGGCTCTGAAAATCCTCTGTGCTCCGCCCACTCATCCCTCCATCACCCTAAACCCCTGGCAGCCACTCATCTTTTTACCGTCTCTATAGTTTTGCCTTTTCCAGAATGTCGTTTAACTGGAATCGTATGGAGTCTGCTCAGATTAGCTTCTTTCACTCGGCAATATGCATTTAAGGTTCTTCTAGGTCCATCCATGGCTTGATAGCTCATTTCTTTTATCACTGAATAATATTCCATTGCATGGGCGTATCACAGTTTATCCATTCAGCTCTTGAAGGATGTCTTGGCTACTCCCAGGTTTTAGCATTTATGAATAAACGTGCCATAAACATTTGTGTGCAGGTTTTTTATTTTTTAATTTTTTGAGGCAGAGTCTCGGTCCATCGCTCAGGCTGGAATGCGATGGCGCAATCTCGGCTCACTGCAACCTCTGCCTCCTGGGTTCAAACAATTCTCCTGCCTCAGCTCCCCGCGTAGCTGGGATTACAGGCACTCACCACCATGCCTGGCTAATTTTTGTATTTTAGTAGAGACAGGGTTTCACCATATTGGCCAGGCTGGTCTCGAACTCCCGACCTCAGGTGACCTGCCTGCCTCAGCCTCCCAAAGTGCTGGGATTATAGGCATGAGGCACCACACCCAGCCCATATGTAGGTTTCTGTGTAGACATAAGCTTTCAGATCAGTTTGACAAATTCCTAGGAATATGATTTTTGGATCGTATGGTAAGATTATAATTATCTTTGGAAGATGCTGTCAAACTGTCTTCCAAAGTGGCTACACCATTTTGCATTCCCACTGGCAACCAGTGAGGATTCCTGTTGCTCTATGTCCTCGCAATGTTTCGTGTATTTCAGATTTTAGCCATTACATAGTGGTATGTAGTGGTAAAAACAAGTAATTGTTTTTATAAATTAAAAAAAAATGTAGTTTTATGTTATTTATAAGTTGGTTTTAGATGGATAATTGTTTAAGAAGTCTAAGCATCCTCATTCATTAATTCAGTAGATATTTGTTGAGCACCTACTATGTGCCAGATATGTTTTAGTAGCTCATGACACAGCAGTGAACAAAGTAGACCCAAATCCTTGTCCTCTCAAAGCTGAGATTCTAGTGGGAGCAGATGGGAGATCTATAAGGTCAGCAAATAAAACAAATAGGAAGATGAGTGGGGATCAGAGCTTTGGAGAAAGAGGTCAAGGGAGTAGGGGTAAGGGGATGCTGGGGAGGGCTGTGTGCATCATCTCAGATGGGGGCCAGGATGGGCCTCCCTGGGAGGGACATCTGCATGGCCTTAGAAAGGTCAAGACAAGGAGTGGTGGGTGTGGGTGGCCTGCCTGAGGACCAGCAGCACCGCCAGGAGGCAGGAGTGGAGGGATGAGGGCACCACGAGGAAGGGCAGCCAGCCGAGCGACTGGGAGGAGATGGGGGAATCACACAGGACCTCCTGGACCATTGTGAGAACTTAAGCTTTTGCTGTGAGTGAGATGTGAGCCCTGGCAGAGTTTTGTGCAGAGGAGTGACAGGAACGGGTGAATGCTTTAAAAGGATCATGTTGCATGTTAAAATACAAGCTGGAGCATGTCACTCTTCTGTTTAAAGCCCTGCAATGGTTCAGCCTGAGATGCCAGTGGCCTTGCCGGGAGTGGACAGCAGGGGTTGCATTCTAGAGGTGTCCAGAAGGCAGAACCAATAGGATTTGCTGACAAATGGCACAAGTGATACAAATGACAGAGAGCAATTGGGGATGGCTTGAAAACATTTGACTTGGACAGCTGGAAGGCTGGATGGCGACTTTATACCTGGTTTCAGGTTTTTGTGTTTTAAATCACATTCTCTGTTGCATAGTTTAAATAAACAGCTTGAGGTGTCTTTGTGGGAATTTTAATGCCTTGCCATGGAGTCCGGCACATTGTTCAAGCTGATGAACTCTGGCTCAGAAAGGGTATTCCTGTGCAGCAGGACTATAGAATTTATTGTCCAAACTGGGGCATCTCGAGTGAAAAGGCTGCTGTTTCTAATCACACTGGGACAACCCACGTAAACCTGGGCTGCCCCAGGCAAAATGGGATGTATTGATGGTTTAGTGAGTGATAGTTCCTGAAAACCCAAAGAGCGAGGCAAAAGGCAGAAAGACGGGGAAGAAGGGAGAGAAAAAGGCAAGGATAAACCTGCCCACAGGTGAAGGTTGAGGGGCGCGTTATCAGGAGGGATGGAAAGTGAAAGACAAGGTTTCTTCTGCCCAGGGAGGTCTGGAATGGCAGGGGCCCTGCTATGGGTGTTGAGCCCCCAGGTAGCTACCATCCTCATTTTATCTAGGGTGCTCCCTCTGTCATCACTTCACTTTCAGATCTGTCAGCTCCAGATGGCAGTCAACACGTGGGACTGGACACGGGATAAAGAGCTCGGGAAAAGGAAGTCTCTAATCCGGAGCGAAAGGGAAGAGCTTGTAACTGATCACGCATGCCTGTGGGTCCAGGCGTCGTTTTGGAGCAGCTCTGGTTCCTGAGACCCCGGGCTGTGAACAGGAGCCAGAGGGGTGGACTAGGCTGAATGCTGGTCCTCCCAAAGATGTGTCCACCCAGAACCTGTGAATGTGATTTTATTGGGAAAAAAGGTCTTTGCAGATGTGATTAGGTTCCGTGTCTTGAGTAGTAAATAAAACAAAGTCCCCTGCCCTCGGAGCGGGCGCCATAGCACGGTGACATCCCCGATGTCACGCTGGTTAGTGTGGGAGCTGGGAAAGAATGTGTCCCAACAAGGTCCTTTCCACTCAACCTGCTGACATCTCTGATGAGAACTGCAGGGGCTCCCCATGTCTCTCCAAGCAAAAGTCAGAGCTTTTTCCAAGGTCTCTGTCACCACACACACCAACCTATTCCCTCTCTCATCTCTTCCTCTCATCCACACTGCCCCAGCCACCCCAGCCGCCTCACTGTTCCTGGAGCCTTCCAAATATGCTCCCTGCCTCAGGGCCTTCACACCTGCTGTGGCTGTGCCTGGAACACTTTCCCCCCAGCTTTGCCTAAATCCCTGTGATCGCTTCCTGTTGCTGCTGTAACAGATGATCACAAACCGAGTGCTTAAAACAATGAACATTCATTATCTCGCACTTCTGGAGGCCAGAAGTCCAAAATGCCTCTCACCAGGCTAAAACCAAGTCGTCCACAGGGCTGCGTTCCTTCTGGCATGCTATGAGAGGCTCTATTCCCTGACCTTGTCCAGCATGTAGAAACTTCCTGAATTCCTTAGCTCATGGCTCCTTCCTCCATCTTCGAAGCGCACATTCCAACCTCTGATTCCGTCGTCACTTCTCCTCTGACCTGATCCTCCTGCCTCCCTCTTTTTTTTTTTTTTTTTTTGAGATGGAGTCTCGCTCTGTTGCCCAGGCTGGAGTGCAGTGGTGAGATCTCAGCTCACTGTAACCTCCACTTCCCGGGTTCAAGAGATTCTCCTGCCTCAGCCTCCTTAGTAACTGGGATTACAGGTGTGCACCACCACACCTGGCTAATTTTTTTTTTGTATTTTTAGTAGAGATGGGATTTCACCATGTTGACCAGGCTGGTCTCAAACTCCCGACCTCAGGTGATCCATCTGCCTCAGCCTCCCAAAGTGCTGGGATTACAGGCGTGAGCCACTCAACATGCCCGGCCACATGTATTCTTTATTATCTGCTTCCCCCAGTAAAATGCCAGCCCCACAGGGCAGGGATCTTGACCATTTTCCTGCTTCCTCAACAGGAATTCAGAGGACCTGAACAAGGGTGCTATTTATTGAAAGAAAACACGAGAGCAATTAGCCAGTGCCACCCACAGGCACGCGTAGCTCAGACTCCAGACGGACGGTTCCAGACTCAGAGAGCTCTGTGCTGTTCCCCTGCACACGTGGCCTTGAAAGCAGCTGGCTCAGTGGCCCGGGTTCTAGGCTTGCCACAGCTCTGCTCTTCCTGACCTCCAGCCTGGGGCCTGGGGCCTTTTTCCAATGTCAAAACGATAGTAAAAGGCAATTCAACAGCACTCCAGTGATGATGGGATGTTTTCCTTTTTTTTTTTTTTTTTTGAGACGGAGTCTGGCTCTGTCGCCCAGGCTGGAGTGCAGTGGCCGGATCTCAGCTCACTGCAAGCTCCGCCTCCCGGGTTCACGCCATTCTCCTGCCTCAGCCTCCTGAGTAGCTGGGACTACAGGCATCTGCCACATCGCCCGGCTAGTTTTTTGTATTTTTTAGTAGAGACGGGGTTTCACCATGTTAGCCAGGTTGGTCTCGATCTCCTGACCTCGTGATCCACCCGTCTCGGCCTCCCAAAGTGCTGGGATTGATGATGGGATGTTTTCTAAGATATAATTTTCTAAGTCTTAATGCTTCCAGTTTCTGCCATGTTGGGAGCGTTTGGCCGTCTTTTAGAAGCGAAGTCTGTTTTATTGGTCTTAATCTTGTTCAGTTGTTTCTCTGGGGCCCTCAGGACACTGTCAGGGCCTTGGAGACAGCTTTGGCAGGCCTTCTGGGGGAAAGTGCCTACTGGTGATAGAAAAAAACGGGGCCTTGGTCTGCTGGATTCCCAAAAATGCAGGCATTCCCAGCTGCTGGCTAGCTGGCACTCAGGGCCCAGGCTGCAGCTGCAACTGGAAAAAGAGAAGGGAAAAAACGGGAGGAGGAGGAGGCTTTGAGAGCAGCTTTTCCGCACGGTTCCAGGAAGCTAGACTGGGTATATCTGAACGAGGTAGTTCATGGTAAAATCAGAAAAAAAAAAAAGAAGAAAAAGAAAAACCACAATGGAAAAGCAAGGGAAAGAACAGTTTCTTCTAATGAGAAACCCACAAAGGCCATGTGAGCTAATCCTACCCTCCCCTTTGCTAGTTATCTTTTTGCTGGGTTGCATAACTGGAGAGGGAAAAAGATCCTAGGACTGAGAGTTAGAACACAGAGGTTTTGTTTCATTTTTTTAATTAAAAACATTTTTTTATTTCCATAGGCTTTTAGGGAAAAAGATGGTATTTAGTTACATGAGTAAGTTCTTTAGTGGTGATTTGTGAGATTCTGGTGCACCCATCACCCAAGCAGTATACACTGAACCCAACTTGTAGTCTTTTATCCCTCACCCACTTCCCACCCTTTCCCTGAGTCCCCAAAGTCCATTGTGTCATTCTTATGCTTTTGCATCCTCATAGCTTAGCTCCCACCTATAAGTGAGAACATACGATGTTTGGTTTTCCATTCCTGAGTTACTTCACTTAGAATGATAGTCTCCAATCCCATCCAGGTTGCTGTGAATGCCATTAATTCATTCCTTTTTATGGCCGAGTAGCATTCCATTGTATATATATGCCATGGTTTCTTTATTCACTCGTTGATTGATGGGCATTTGGGTTGGTTCCACAATTTTGCAATTGCAAATTGTGCTGCTATAAATATGTGTGTGCAAATATCTTTTTCATATAATGACTCCTTTTCCTCTGGGTAGATACCCAGTAGTGGGATTGATGGATCAAATGGCCATTCTACTTTTAGTTCCTTAAGGAATCTCCACACTATTTTCCATAGTGATTGTACTAGTTTACATTCCCATCAGCAGTGTAGAAGGGAACGCGGAGGTTCTAACCGAACTCTGCCTTGAAGATGAGCTGTGTGACTTTGGGTAAATCACTCACCCTTTCGGAGTCTCATTTTCCTAATCTGTACAATGAAAGGATAGTAATTACTCTAGCTTCCGAGACTGTGGGGAAACTCAAATGAGATAATGTACAGTGTTATTAGTATTAGCATCGCTATTGTTATGATTCCAGTTTTGCAGATGGAGAAACAGGGCTGGACTGTTGAGATGTGGACTCCCAGGTCGTTACTTCTAATTTCTAGAATCCTTGCTGGATTCCTCCTTTAAGGCAACTTATCTAAGCTAAATTTAATGTAGTCTATTTCGGCAATTGTTTAAAATTTTGAAGATTCACCTGAATAGCAGAACTTTCTTACCTAAAGCAAATAATATCTAATTTATAAAAAGTTAACTTCTCAAGAGTGTCACCTCTACCTTCAGGAGGTTCATGTGTTTATAAAGATGTGGTTTCTACTTGCTATTTGGACATAAAAAAGAGGTTCTTAACTAGGGAGAGGTTTGAAATAATGATTTCAGGATGTTATAATACACATTTGGTACTTTAAAAAAAAAATGGAGTAGGGGAGAGGTTTGACTGGGAAGAGTAATGTTTCACCACCAAGTGGCTCAATTAGAGCCTGAATGAGAATTGCTTCTCACCTCCTATATTCATGCCTTTTGTAATGTGACCTTGAAGCTTCTCCAGTCCACAGGTGGCAGGTATTCCCCACCTTCTGTGACTTGCCCTAGCCAGGAGAATGAGAAGAAAGTGATGATGTGCCAGTCCTCAGGCTAGGCCTCAAGGGGTGTTGTATGTTTCCACTTAATCACTTCAGTCTCTGCCACCATTGTGAGAACAAGCCTAGTTAGACATGTGGAGCATAGGTGAGCCATCTAGTGGTTCCTGCTGAGGCCAGCCTGGATTAGCCAACATCTAGCCAACTCCTAGACATCTGGGAGAGCCCAGCCAAGATCAACAGAGCCTCCTACCAACCACCCCAGACGTGTGGGTAGTGAACGCTCACTGGTGTTTGCCTCTGAACTTCTGCAGTTGTTTGTTTTGCAATGATAACTGACTGATACAAGTACCAAGGCCAGATGAGTCTCAGAGGAGCCATTGAACCCACCCTCCTTTACCAAAGCCCCTCTGGGAGAAATGTCCTATTCCTGGAGCATTATAGATACATTAAAGACTGTGCCTGACTTTGAGTGACACATGTGAGGTGTTTGGGAATGTGCTTGGTGCAGCCTCTGCTGCCGCCAGCTGGTGCCCTGCCCTAAGTCACTTTCTGGGTGTGGCTTGGGTTGGGTTGGCCTGGAGGGGAAAGAGCCACCTCATCTAGTTTCCCTGGAGTTTGTGCTGGCTTCTGGAGGTTCCATATCCACTGAGTTCCGCAATAGGAAAAATAGTAATCATCATCATCATCATCACCACATATATTTATCAGGCCCTTACATACTAGGAATGAACTGGACTGTTTCGTTATATTCTCTCATTTCTTTGTCACAATAGTCCTCTGAGGAAGGTTGTTATCCCCCATTCTATAGATGAGTTTATTAGTCCATTTTCATGCTGCTGATAAAGACATACCTGAGACTGGGAAGAAAAAGAGGTTTAATTGGATTTACAGTTCCACATGGCTGGGGAGGCCTCAGAATCATGGTGGGAGGTGAAAGGCACTTCTTACATGGCAGTGGCAAGAGAAAAGTGAGGAAGATGCAAAAGCAGAAACTGCAGATAAAACCATCAGATCTCATGAGACTTATTCACTACCACAAGAACAGTATGGGGGAAACCACCTCCATGATTCAAACTATCTCCCATTGGGTCCCTCGCACAGCACACGGGAATTATGGAGTGCAATTCAAGATGAGATTTGGGTGGGGACACAGCCAAACCATATCTTTCCACCCTTGGCCCTTCCAAATCTCATATCTTCATATTTCAAAACCAAACCAATCATGCCTTCCTAACAGTCCCCTAAAGTCTTAACTCCTAACAGACCTCCCAAAGTGCTGGGATTACAGGTGTGAGTCACCTCGCCCAGACTGGAATGCTTTTAACAGCACTCAAGTCACCTCTTGAATGCTTTGCTGCTTAGAAATGTCTTCCAGCAGATACTCTAAATCGTCTCTCTCAAGTTCAAAGTCCCACATTAACCCCAAAGTCCACAGCCCCAAAGTCTCATCTGAGATAAGGCAAGTCCCTTCCACCTATGAGCCTGTAAAATCAAAAGCAAGCTAGTGACTTCCTAGATACAATGGGGGTACAGGTATTGGATAAATACAGCTGTTACAAATGGGAGAAGTTGGGCAAAACAAAGGGCTTACAAATCTGAAATCCAGTGGGTCGGTCAAATTTTAAAGCTCCAAATGATCTCCTTTGATTCCATGTCTCACATCCAGGTCATGCTGATGCAAAAGGTGGGTTCCCACAGTCTTGGGCAGCTCCGCCTCTGTGGCTTTGCAGAGTACAGCCTCCCTCCTGGCTGCTTTCATAGGCTGGCGTTGAGTGTCTGTGACTTTTCCAGGTTCATGGTGCAAGCTGTCGGTGGATCTACCATTCTGGGGTCTGCAGGACAGTGACCGTCTTCTCACAGCTCCACTAGGCGGTGCCCCAGTAGGGACTCTCTGTGGAGACTCTGACCCCACATTTCCCTTTTGCACTGGCCTAGCAGAGGTTCTCCATGAGGGCCCCACCCCAGCAGCAAACTTCTGTCTGGGCATCCGGGCGTTTCCACACATCTTCTGAAATCTAGCTGGAGGTTCCCAAACCTCATTTCTTGTCTTCCATGTACCTGCAGGCTTAACACCACATGAAAGCTGCTAAGGTTTGGGGCTTGCACCCTCTGAAACCATGAGATGAGCTATACCTTGGCCCCTGTTAGCAACAGCTGGAGCACCTGGGATGCAGGGCACCAAGTCCCTAGCCTGCACACAGCATGGGGACCCTGGTCCTGGTCCACAAAACCATTGTTTTCTCTTAGGCTTTCGGATCTGTGATGGGAGGGAATGCCATGAAAACCTCTGATGTGCCCTGGAGATATTTTCCTCATTGTCTTGGGGATTAACAGTCTGCTCCTTGTTACTTATGCAAATTTCTGCAGCCAGCTTGAATTTCTCCTCAACAAATGGGTTTTTCTTTTCTACTGCAACATCAGCCTGCAAATTTTCCAAACTTTTATGCTCTGTTTCCCTTTTAAGACGGAATGCTTTTTTTTTTTTTTTTTTTTTTTTTTTTTTTTTAAGAGATGGAATCTCGCTCTGTCATCCAGGCTAGAGTGTGGTAGTGTGATCTTGGCATACTGCAACCTCTGCCTCCCAGGTTCAAGTGATTCTTCTGCCTCAGCCTCAGTCCCGAGTAGCTGGGACTACAGGTGCTTGCCACCAAGCCTGGCTAATTTTTGTGTTTTTAGCAGAGACGGGGTTTCACCATATTGGCCAGGTTGGTCTTGAACTCCTGACCTTGTGATCCACCCGCCTCAGCCTCCCAAAGTGCTGGGATTACAGGCGTGAGTCACTGCGCCCGGCCTGGAATGCTTTTAACAGCACTCAAGTCACCTCTTGAATGCTTTGCTGCTTAGAAATGTCTTCCACCAGATACCCTAAATCATCTCTCTCAAGTTCAAAGTTCCACAAATCTGTAGGGTTGGGGTAAAATGCCTCCAGTCTCTTTGCTAAAACAAAACAAGAGTCAGCTTTGTTCCAGTTCCTAACAAGATCCTCATTTCCATCTGAGACCATCTCAACCTGGACCTTATTGTTTATGTCACTATCAGCATTTTTGTCAAAGCCATTCAACAAATCTCTAGGAGGTTCCAAACTTTCCCACATTTTCCTGTCTTACTCTGAGCCCTCCAAACTGTTCCAACCTCTGCCTGTTACTCAGTTCCAAAGTTGCTTCCACATTTTCGGGTGTATTTTCAGCAATGCCCCACTCTACTGGTACTAATTTACTGTATTAGTCCATTTTCATGCTGCTGATAAAGACATACCTGAGACTGGGAAGAAAAAGAAGTTTAATGGATTTACAGTTCAGTCATGGTGGGAGGTGAAAGGCACTTCTTACATGGTGGTGGCAAGAGAAAAATGAGGAAGATGCAAACGCAGAAACCCCTAATAAAACCTTCAGATCTCATGAGACTTATTCACTACCACAAGAACAGTATGGGGGAGAACATCCCTACAATCCAAATTATCTCCCACTGGGTCCCTCCCACAATATGTGGGAATTATGGGAGTACAATTCAAGATTCAAGATGAAATTTGGGTGGGGACACAGAGCCAAACCATATAAATGAGCAAAGTGAGGCTGACTTCATTTAATTGCCCAAAGCCACCCAACTAGAAAGTGCCGCAGTCAGCCTTGCACTCAGACAATCTGCTTGAGTGAGAATCCCGACTCCACCACAGCTGGTTGTGTGATCTTAGACAACGCACTTCACTCCTCCAGACTCAGTAACCTCCACCAGGAAACAGTGGTAAGAATAGCGCCTCTCTTATTGGGTTGTGGTGAGGACTGAAAGAGGTACTACTTGGGAAGGGCTTGCAACATGATCTGATGTTCAAGAAGTACTCTAGTTGTGTTAGCTACCACTATCATTGTTATTATTGTTGCTATTTTTATTACTCAAGGTCATGCCTTTTCTCCCCCAGGGTCAAGGATGGTCTCACTCAAGGTGAGAGAAGGGACCATGAACTAGTGGGGTTTTTCTTTTCCTTTTTTCTTTCTTTTTTTTTTTTTTTTTTGAGATGGAGTCCCACTCTGTCACCTAGGCTGGAGTACGGTAGTGTGATCTCAGCTCACCACAACCTCCACCTCTCAGGTTCAAGTGATTCTCGTGCCTCAGCCACCCAAGTAGCTGGGATTACAGGTGAGCGCCACCACACTCTTGCTAATATCTGTATATTTAATAGAGACAGGTTTCACCATGTTGGCCAGGCTGGTCTCGAACTCCTGACCTCAAGTGATTCACCTGCCTCGGCCTCCCAGTGTGCTGGGATTACAGGTGTGAGCCACCTAGCCTGGGTTTTTTCTTTAATTTGGAGGAGGGAGGGGAGCTTTGGTTCTGACCACAGAGTGTGAACAAATTTTGGTGTCTGTGACAGAAGTAGTCTAAGGTGACCCATTGTCCTGCGGTGATGTCTGTGATGGAGGGGTTTCCTGGGATTTGAGATTGTCAGTGCTAAAACTAGGAAGGTCCTGGGCAAACCAGGACAAATGGGTTACCCTACAGCAGAGCCAACATGCCTGAAGCTGTTTCCCCGGGCTTGGTTCTGACTTCCAGAGGTTCCACTTCCAGAGGTTTCCTAATAATAAACATAGGTTAGATTAAAAGCAGACAGGAGGGAGAAGGCAGCTGCCCTCTCAGGAGGAAAGTGAGCAGTGGCTGCTAAATCACAGACCTCACCTTAACCCAGGGGGCTGGATTAATCCAGGTGTCCCTGGACAGCGGCCTGGACCTCTGCACGTGTCCCCTTGTTGGGTCCCCATTTTCCATCATTCTTGGGGCTTTCTTCAGGCTTACTCTGGGCAGGCAATATAATGGCCTCTTCCTGAGAGTTCCCTGCTGCTCTGACCCCGAGAAGGAAGCTGGGGTTCTTGGGAACCTATGGCCTGTCACAGCTGCCTTAGGGATCATGCACCTTCATCTCTCCATGTGAAGGTGCACAAAACCTTACTGTTTGGACATGTCACGAGTGCCAGCAGCCCCTCCTCTGGTTTCTGGTCACACATGATGGCTTGAGCTTGGAGGCTCTGCTGTGCAGGAGACAGATTCTGCCGCCTTCGCCACTCAGGTCTGTTTTCCAGCCATGGCTCTGGCAGTGAGTCTGATTTTATCCCGCAAAGTGATGTCCTGTGACCGTTCGATAGTTCCCTGAGTCACTCAATAAGCTGGTTGGGCCCCATCTCCCTGCCCTCTTGTGAGTGCAGAGCAGAGCCATGCTTCTTCGTCACCCCTCTTTCTGGCTCTCACATTCGCAGGCTCATTTTAGAGTTTTCTGAATACATGGGAAACTTTCACATCCCACAGTGTTCCCTCTTCCAGCCTGGTGCAGAGGCTGTGTGGCCTGACAGTCAGGAACCTGTGCTCCAGGAATCTTGGTTCTGCTACTTAGCAACTGAATCGGGCAATTCTTTTCACCTCCAAGATCTCAGTTTCCCCAACTGCAAATGGGAAACAAGTATGTTCTAGTTATCCATTGCTGCACTAAAAAATCACAGCAAAATATGGTGGTTAAAATAATAGTTGGTTACTAGTTCTCATGGTTCTATGGTGTATTAGTCCGTTTTCACACTGCTGATAAAGACATACCCGAGACTGGGCAATTTACAAAAGAAAAAAATTGAACTTACAGTTCCACATGACTGGGGCAGCCTCACAATCATGATGGAGGGCAAGGAGGAGCAAGTCCTGTCTCACATGGATGGCAGCAGGCAAAGACAGAATGAAGAAGATGGAAAAGCAGAAACCTCTGATAAAACCATCTGATCTCATGAGGCTTATTCACTACCATGAGAACAGCATGGGGAAACCACCACCATGATTCAATTATCTCCCACTGGGTCCCTCCCACAACACATGTGAATTATGGGAATACAATTCAAGGTGAGATTTGGGTGGGGACACCGAGTCAAACCATATCATATGGTATGAGTAAACAGGGCTCCATCACTGTTCTTGCTAACAGTGTCTCCTGAGGCTGCAGTCAGATATTGGCTGGAGCTAAAGTTACCTGAAGGCCCGCCTGGGCTGGTGTCCAAGATGGCGCACTTCTGCGGCTGGTGGTTGATGCTGGCTGCGGGCTGGGAGCTCAGCTGGGGTTGTTAGCCTCAGTGCCTATACATGGCCTCTCCATGTGGCTGGACTCCAAGAGGGAGTGTCCTCAGAGCAAATATTTCAAGAGAAGGGAAGCAGAAACTTCTAGATCTCTTCAAAGCTAAGCACTGGGCTGGCATGACATGATTCTATTAGTCAAAACCTTCAAGGGGGTAGCAGAGTTCCCCGTGTTGGGGGGGAATGGCAGTGTGTACAGGGAAGGGACAAGTGGGTGGCAGGCTCCCACAGAACATAATATATCCTGGCATATATCACAGAATGACACCCAGCCCACAGTGCTGTGGCAATGCTTTGAAGGGATATGCAGGGGCAGTGTCTGGCACTTAGCATGTACTTGTGAAATGCTGCTGGCTCCCAGCATTCATTGTTAAAGAAGCAGAGGTTGGAAGAGTCTTACATACATGTATCAGTCTAACTAGGCAGGAGTGAGGCTGGAATCTAGGGGCCCCATCTGCTGAAGCCAAGCTCTCCAGTGCTCCAGAGAATAACCAAAGACAAACTCAGGAACAGAATAATAATCATAATAGTTACAGGTATTATATATTATCTAAGGGAGAATAAGATAACTGTAATAATATTAGTTGTAAGTATTATATATTATAGAGTCTAATATAACTATAATCATAATAGTTACAAGTATGTATTATCTAATGGAGAATAATATAATTATAATCATAATTGTTATAAGTATATATACTATATAGAAAATATTAACTATTTTATTAATTATATGTTATATATACTGTATAGTATATATAATATAATTAACTATTATGTATTTGTTATGGTTTGGCTGTGTCCCCACTCAAATCTCATCTTGATTTGCAGCTCCCACAATTCCCACATGTTGTGGAGGGACCTGGTGGGAGGTAACTGAATCATGGTGATGGTTTCCTCCATACTGTTTTCCTAGTAGTGAATAAGTCTCACGAAATCCGATGGTTTTGTAAGGGAGAATTTCCCTGCACATGCTCTCTCTTTGCCGGCCGCCATGTAAGATGTCACTTTGCTCTTCATCTTCTGCCATGATTGTGAGGCCTTCCCAGCCATGTGGAACTGTGAATCCATTCAATCTCTTTCCTTTATAAATTACCCAGTCTCAGGTATGTCTTTATTAGCAGTGTGAGAACAAACTAATACAGTATTATATATACTACATTACATATAATTATTGCATGTAATATGTATACTATTATATACGCCTTCTTGTATAGAATGTATAACACTCTACCTGTTGTTATTGTTGATCCCCCTTATCGCACCCTCATTCCCTTTGTAGAGCTGGGAAACTATACAAGTAACAGGAAGCCTCTCCTTGCCTCCCTGATGACAAAGGCATCTTCCACTTTGCAGACCTGGGTGGAAGGGGGGTGGGGTGGGGCCTGACTGATTACCAGCAGTGCTGGGCTATCTCAACTCACCACACACCTTCAGTGTTGACCTTTAATGGCCGTACAGCACCCTGCTCCCCAGCCCTCCACGCCTCTGATATCTCACCCAGCCCAGGCAGCCTGCAGGTTTTCAGGATCCATCTGCACTAGCACCATGAGGCACTAGCATCTTGGGGGCCCACGTGCTCCAGTGCTGATATTTACAAGCACTCAGCATTGGAGCTTCCTTTGTTACATCTAAAAATATGGTAACTTCTGGGATGGGGCCAAGGCACAGAATTGCTCAGGTAGTAATTGGAGGACAGAGAAATAATAATAGTAGAGATAAGAAACCATCATGGTAATGATACTGAACAGATCAGCAGCAGCTGCTTTGCCACTTAATATTTCACAGGCATTGAAATCACTTCATCCAGTCCCAGCCCATCTTATAGGTGAGACAATGAAGTCAGAGAGAGGGAATCATTTACCACATTCACATGGCTAAGAAGTGACAGCACCAGACCCCCGATGGAAATCACTCTAATTCCAAAGCCCCTACACTGACCACCCTCCACAAAACTGTCAATCTGTACAAATACATAATTATTGAGTACAATGGAATTTTTGTTATATTTGCCTTTTTCACATAATATTATTTTATTAAGACTCATTCTGGTCCTTAAATAGTCTTTGGAAACATGATTTTAATTGCTGTATAATATTTAACCACATGAATATACCATAACTTGTTTACTGTCCTTGTTTTGGATATTGGATTGTTTCTACTTTTTTTTTTTTTTTTGAGACAGGGTATTGCTCTGTCACCCAGGCTGAAGTGCAGTGGTGCAATCTTGGCTCACTGCAACCTCTGCCTCCTGGGCTCAAGCCATCCTCCCATCTCAGCCTCCTGAGTAGCTGGGATTAGAGGTGTGTGCCACCACACACAACTAATTTTATTTTTTGTAGAGACGAGATCTTGCTGGGTTGGCCAGGCTGGTCTCAAACTCCTAGGCTCAAGCGATCTTCCTGCCTCGGCCTGCCAAAGTGCTGGGATTACAGGCATCAACCACTGCGCCCCGCCTACTGGAATCATTTTTATGAGGTTGGGTGTTCTCTGGAGAGACCTTCCAATCACAGGAGAGTCTCAGAGATGATAATTGTGTCTTGACCAAGAAAATGAGCCTCTGGGGGTGCCCTTTCCTGAGAGAAGACTCCCCAGATCCAGCCCTCGAATGCCTATTCCCAGCGAGCTCCCTCCGTGAAATCGTAGTTTGCTTTGCACTTTCAAATGAGCAACACCACCTCCCCGGCTGGCTAAGCCATACCCTGTTTCAAATTGCTTTGGTTTCACATTCCACAGAGGTATTTCCTGATGTTCACTTCATCCAGCAGTGTCTGTCTAGCCCCGGGATTACTGAGAACCAAGAGACAACCCTGAATTTTTCCTTTTCTTTTTTTTTTTTTTTTTTACTTTCCCCTAAAACCTCACAGTCTTTTGCCACCTGCCTTCCTTGACCATTCCCTTCTAGCTCCCTTCGGGGTATTTTGGGAGAATCATCTAAAGCAAAGTCGTTTGCGGTTTTTTTTGGTTGTCTTCTCAGAAAGTGTTTTGAAATCCAATCTGAATCTCAAGTATGTTTTGAGTTGTGTTCAAATTTTAATGTTCTATGAAAATTTGGATTTAATTAATTTCCCTTGCATTCTGAAACAGTGTGATACTTTTCTTTTTTCTGTTTCCTGGACCAAGGCCTTACCACATTCGTGGAAAAAATGAGGTGGTGGGGAGTATTTTCTCATAAGGCTTCATATAAAATGGATTGGACAGGCATGGTGGCGTGTGCCTGTAGTCCCAGCCACTCGGGAAGCTGAATGGGAGGATCACTAGAGTGCAAGAATTTGAGTCCAGCCTGGGCAACATAGCCAGACCCTGTCTCTAAAAAATGATAATAATTTTAAAATGGATTGAAATTGTTGCATAAGGGGAAATGACTGATTTCTGACCCTAAGGCTATGCTAGCAGTAATCTGCAGGTGAATTTGATTGGGCATATTTCAACCCCAAAGGGGAACTTGTCATGTCATCTGGTGTAGCTGGACACTGGTGGTGGCCTTCATGACTTCATGGGCCAATAGGCTTGTATTTCTTTTGTGTGGTGGAGCCCCATCCACTGGACTTGAGTCTGTAATGCTGTGTGCATGAGTTTCCTCTTGCAGCTGTAACAAACTGCTGCAAACTTAGTGGCCTCAACACAAATGTGTCACCTTATCCCAAGTTCCAGAGGGCGGAAGTCCAAAATGGGTATTATGGGGTTGAAATCAAGGGATCAGCAGGGCTGCTCCTTCTGGAGGCTCTAGGAGAGAATTCGTTGTTGTTTGAGACAGGGTCTGGCTTTGTTGCCCAGGCTGGAGTGCAATGGCATGATCTTGGATCTGCAACTTCTGCCTACCAGGCTCAAGCCATCCTCCCACCTTAGCCTCCCAAGTAGCTAGGACTACAGGTGTGAGCTACCACACCTGGCTAATTTTTTTGGTACTTTTAGTAGAGATGTTGTTTCACCATTTTGCCCAGGCTGGTCTCGAACTCCTGAGCTCAAGCAATCTGCCCGCCTTGGCCTCCCAAAGTGCTGGGATTACAGGCATGAGCCACTGCATCTGGCTTCTAGGAAAGACTTCATTCCTTGCCTCTTCCAGCTTCTAGAGGCTGCCACCTTCCTTGGCTTCCAGCCACATCACTCTGACTTGGGTTTCCATGGTCACGTCTCCTCTGAGTCCGACCCTCCTCCCTCCCTCTTGTAAGTGCCCTGGGACTACATTGGGCCCTGCCAGATAACCCAATACCATCCCCCAACCCCAAGATCCTTCACGTCATCACGTCTGCAGAGTCCCTTTAACCATGTGAGGTCAAATGTTTGCAAATTCTGGGGACATCTTTGGGGACCATTATTGAGCCTGTCCCTCCAGGCTCGCCACCCCAAATGCCAGGACATCCCAACAATTGCCTGTCAGTGTTGGGAGAGGAAGTCTTCCCCTGCCATGGATTCCAGCTCACAACCTCACTTCCAGGGTGAGTAGGTGTGATCTGATGGTACAGAGGTGATACTTGAGGACACTTCTGAAACATTTGTGGGGCAAAGTGAGGCAGGGGCATGCCCAGATGGTGGTGACATTTCCTGTGGGAGGAGGCCCCCCCTGGGGAATTTTGCTGTTAAGAGACTAAGAGTTGAACCCCACCCTGAGTCCCCAGAATGCCTTTGGGCTTCAGAGTCTCCATCTCTAAGATGCGATGAGAAACTGTCCCTGGGGTTCTCGTGTGAATTAATGGAGGTGAACGTAAATCCAAGAAAGCACCTGTCATCCCAGCACTTTGGGAGGCCCAGGCAGGTGGATCACCTGAGCTCAGGAGTTTGAGACCAGCCTGGCCAACATGGTGAAACCCCATCTCTACTGAAAATACAAAAAGTAGCTGGGTGTCGTAGTGCACACCTGTAGTCTCAGCTACTTGGGAAGCTGAAGTGGGAGGATCTCTTGAGCCCAACAAGGCGGAGGTTGCAGTGAGCCAAGATCACACCACTGCACTTCAGCCTGGGTGACAGCAAGACCCTGTCTCAAAAAAAAAAAAAGAAGGCACTTCGCCTGTGTGCTGTGATCATGCTATTGCCATCGCAGACCCTTAGTACTGGCATATGAAGACTTGGTTGATATTGCATACTTTATAAGAAAAACCCGAAATAATCAACCTTTTAGATTCTAGTTAAAACAAAAACAACAACAACAACAACAAAAACTAGCACATGAACCCCTGAAGGACCAGTTAATCAGAAAGGCAAGTCCAAGAATTCTCTACCTCCCGTTGCACGTGGTGGGGTGGCACCTTTGCAGAACCATGCCTGGTGCTGATAGATTTGGTGGACTTGTGGGGCCAGTGTCAAAAGCGCTGTGGGAAGCCGGGTGGGGAATTTTCAGGCTGCTCAGTGGCAGACACGATGGTCTAACTCCAGGCAAAGATCTGAATCTTGGCGATCGGTTAATTTGACCTGCCTAGGCATCTGTTCACTTCCTTCATCTCTTTTCTCCCAAATCTACCCTGCTTGCTGAACTCAGAAGGCTCGGCGACAAAGCTCTGGCTTCAGCATCAAACACCCCTGCATTCAAATCCCAGCCCCATTCCTTACTAACTGGGAGACTTTGGGCCAGTTACTTAACCTCTCTGATCTGAGTGCTAAATTGTCGAAAATGCAAACAGTCGAGAAAAAGTGCTTATTGGAGTTTCTAGGACCTAGAGGGTGATTGGTGAGGGCTAGTTTCTTCCCCTCCTGTTGGGAGATATTTACTCAGTAGAGAGAGTTGAGCTATGGTGGTCCGGGAAACAGAGTCCTGTTAGACATATTGAGAATGTGTGTTCCCATCTTGGCTTCAGGGCCATTAATCTCTCTAGGCCTCAGTTTCCTCATTTCATCAGTAAAATGAGAACAAAAGTGGTCTCTCCGACCTCACAAGGATACTCAAGAAAATAAGGTAGTGATCTTTGTAAAATCAAGTATAATAGCCCATTATTGAAGAAAAAGAAAAGTATTTGTTTCCAAAAGCTTTCAGGATGTACATATGTTCTACATTCTCTTTAAAAGCATTTGTTTTTCTTGGGAAAAAAATGAAGTCTACAGCTTTTAATGATCAACCACAATGGTCACCATCCATTTGAGAATAATACACACTGATCACGTCCCCTGGCGTGTGAGCTACCCGCGGAGTACCCGCAAGCACAGACTTCATGGTTGTCCTATGTGCGACTGGCCTTGACCTCTGATGCTATGCATCTTGGCACAAAACCATCAGCTTCCTTTTGCAGAGAGCCCATTTACGGGGCGTCCTGAGCTTGGGGGCTAACTTAGGAGAGGAAAAGGTGGCCACCCAGTTGGCTTAGAGGCAGCCACTTCAGCCAGTTCCAGAGGAGGATGTGTAAGAATGGTCAGCCCCAGTGGAAGGCGTTTCCTGCAAGGTCAGGGGCGAGGATTTCATGACCGGTGGGTCCACCCTGACTGCACAGCCATGACACATCCTCCAACAGAGACGGGAAAGAGAAAAGGGAACCCACCCTACCCAGAGATGAGGCTGGGCTGAGCACAGATGGCGCAGGCTGAGATGGGCACTGCCAAGAAGTACAGACCGAAGGAGACACTTCCAGCTGCCACCAAGCTGCTGGGACATGGGCGTGCTGTCCTTCTGGTGATAGTGAGAGCCATCCGAGGGCCACCCTTGGGATCTTGTGCAAATGGCAAGTATTTCAGATGACTGTGGGTGTCCGAGGGAAGGGAGCAGTTTCAGGGCTTCTGTTTGAGAGCGTTGTTTTTTTTTTAATGGGAAAAAACACCACCCACTTTGCCTGCAGAATCATCAGAAGCTGGTGGTGGTGACAGGAACAGGATCTCCGAATAGGAACCAGCTGGAGATTCATATGGAGAAAAACAAAGGTCTTGATGATTTATTTTTCTCTCTTCTCTCAGCATGTTAGCAAAACAAACAAACAAAAGGGGGAAAAAAGCTTCAATGAAGTCTTGAGAAACAAAAATGAAAACACACAGAGCATCAAGGGAACCAGCTTTGTCCTTCCTGCTCCTGCAGGATGGGAGGGAACTGCAACCATTGTGACCACTGGGAATACTGGCCTCTGTCCATCACACTCCAAGAGCAGAGCCCTAAATGGCATCACCAGGCAAAATGGCAGGCCAAGTGGAAAGGTAGGAAGTGGCTTCCATTGGCTGCAAAAGCTTGGCTCAACACCACGGGCTGTTGCTGACCATGGAGAGGGCAGCACCTCCAGCTTCGCAGAGGCTGTGTTCTGGGGGCAACCACAGATGTCTCCCACCTCATCCCTCCATTCATACCTCCCTTTCCATAGCCAATCGGGGACTCTAATAATCCCCAGCAATGAGCCTGGGCCAAGGTGGTCATGGATGGGTGGTGGTCATTGGTCATCGCTTTGTGGGATGTCAAACTGGAAGACAGGAAGGGTGAAGACAGGGATAGCTGTGGGAACACTACCCTTGGGGGCTTGCTGATTCTTATGCGCTCTCTCTGGCATTGGAAGGACTTCAGACTGTTTCAAATTATCTATGAATAAATTTCCTTTTGGATCGTCAGGCAATCAGGCAGCAGAAGTGGAAGATGCCTCCTGAGCCAGCAGAGCCCCTCCAGGAGAATGCCTGCCAGACGCTGGGAACTTGGCTCGAGGTTGGGTCTTCACAGCCAAGGCTCTGTTGTGGAGATCAGAACGGAGGGTTCTAATAGCAACCAGGTGGATGCGGAAGGGCACCCGAGAGCCAGCATCCCTCCAAGGCAGAGCATCAGAAAATAAAAAGCCCTACGATTGCAGGAAATCATCCTGCAGTAGGAAAGACAGCGAACTTTGCCCCCAAGAGGAAAAACATACTTTTGTTAAAGATTTACTATGGGAAATGGAAGTAAATTGTAGAAAGCTGTCTTGTGTTCACAATAAAATTCAAGGAAATGTGACCTTAAAATGAGATAACATTTAGATGCAAAGACACAGGATTGCAATGAAAAGGAAAGATGGCAAAGACAAAGGCAGAAACAGCCAGGGAGCGCCGTGTGTCTAGGAAGGCCCTGAGGAAATACACCTGAAAAGCGGATGGTGGCATGTGCAGCAGAAACAAGTGAAACAGTAGAAAATCAAATCAATGATGTCCAGAAATGAGGGGGAAATCTACTGTTTGCTGACCAAGAGCCATGTTCCCACCTCAACATTTTCCAGGCTAACCGTATTCTTATCTTCCTCAGAGTCCTGAGCCCTTCTAGGGGGTGGGCGCTGGCCCCTCTTTGGCCCCAGGATGTGAATCTGGTTGGTTTAAGTCAACCACGGTGGTCTCATTCACCTTCATCAATGACCCTCTTAGGCCTGGTCATGGGATGTCCAGCCGGCCAGGGACTCGTGAGGTGGCCTCTGTAGGGGGATGTGTGGGGAAGGGTCTCCTCACCAGGAAGAGGAAGCACATGGAGGAAGTGTTTTTTTCTATAAGACATTATCTTATCTGCACACAATGCCTATAACTATATCCCCCCTCTATCCACCAAAGATGGCAGAGAAGAAAGAGGGAAGGAACCTGAATTTAAGCTGTTGTTACTGAGTTAGCCAGTCCTGGAGTCTTCTACCTCTGATGCCCTTGTTATGAGACACAATGAATATTCTTACTGTTTTAGTCACTTGCAGGAGGGTGTCCTGCTGTACGTAGCTAAAAATACCCTATCTGCAAGCTGGGTGTGGTGGTGCATGCCTGTAGTTCCAGTTTCTCAGGAGGCTGTGGCGGGAGGATCACTTGAACCCAGGAGTTCAAGACCAGCCTGAGTGACATAGCGAGACTCCTGTCCCTAAAAAATAAAAAGTGGCACATGCCTGCCTGCAGTCCCAGCTATATGGGAGGCTGAGGCGGGAGGATTGCTTCAGCCTAGGAATTTGAGGCTGCAATGAGCCATGATCACAACATTGAACTCCAACCTGGATGACAGAGGGAGCCCCTGTTTCTAAAAAAAAAGAAAAAGGAAAGAAAGAAAGAATAGAGAAAATACCCTATCTAGGATAAGTTTAAGCTGCTCTCCTAGAATGCAGAAGGAGAGAAAACAAAAAGAGATGGTGATAAGATATGAATGAGAAAAATGAGAGTCAAACAATGGGTGACATCCTGAAGAAGAAACCAGAACAAACCCACACAGGCAAGATAGAAGCTGAGAAAAGAATCTGGGTCTGCAAACTGAAAACAACGCCTGGCTGTGGGTTACACTCAGACAAATCCATATGAAAAAGACGGCAACACACTGGGCAGAAAGGCAAAGGATATGGACAGAATTCACAGGAAAATCCTGTTCAAATGGCTCTTACGTTTATGAGCAGATCCCTGGCCTTCCTCCTAACAGGAGAATTGCAGATCAAAACTAGACCCTGTTACCATTTCCATCACCTGTCAGGCTGGTGAAGGTGCAAGTTAGAAAGAATGCTGTGGGTCCTAAGCTGGGGCGCCGAGGATGCTGGCCCATTGCTGGTGGGAACATCAGGGCTTCAACCTCACCTGGGGGCAATTTGTCACGTAACAAATGCACACACACCTTCTAGGAATTTATCCTGCAGTGATATGCACAGGTGTGGAATAACACTTGGACAAGGTTACACAGTGAAACTTATTCCTACTAGCAGAATATTGGAAACAACCTGAAGTCCATTCATAAATTATGATCCATCAAAAACTAAACATTTAAAATCCTGGTATAGAAACATCTCCAAGCTGGAGTGTGAACTATAAAAAGCAAGATGTGAATAGCGTACTGCCATCTGTGAAGAAAGGAGGAATCAATCAATATATCTATTTATCGATCAATAATTATCGATCAGTCATCTATCAATCTATTATCTATTTATCAATTGATTAATTTTCTTAATTTTTTTCTTTTTTCTTTTTTTTGAGACAGAGTCTTGCTCTGTCACCCCGGCTGAAGTGCAGTGTCACGATCTTGGCTCACTACAACCTCCACCTTCCGAGTTCAAGCGATTCTTGTGCCTCAGACTCCTGAGTAGCTGGGACTACAGGTGTGTACCACCACGCCCAGCTAATGTATTTTTGTAGAGACAGGGTTTCACCATGTTGGCCAGGCTGGTCTTGAACTCCTGGCCTGAAGTGACCCACTCACCTTGGCCTCCCAAAGTGCTGGGATTACAGGCGTGAGCCACTGAGCTTGGCCCTGATTGATTTTTTTTGTCTTCCTATTACCTACCTATCTATTATCTATCTCTCTGTCATCTATCAATCTTATCCATCTATCTAAGCATCTATCAATCATCTGTCCATCTCTTTGCTTCTTGTTAAGTACTGAATTGTGTCCCCCTCGAATTCATATGTTGAAGCCCTAACCCCAATTTGACTATATTTGGAGATAAGGCTTTTAAGGAGGTAATTGAGGCTAGATAAGGTCATGAGGCTGGGTCCCTGATCCCAATATGGCTGGTGTCCTCATAAGAAGAGGTACCAGGGATATGTGCACACAGAAGAAAAGGCTGTGTGAGGGCCCAGCAAGAAGGTGGCCATCTGCAAGCCAAGGAGAGAGGTCGCGGGGGACACCCAGCTGCCAACACCTTGATCCTAGACTTCCAGTGTCTAGAATTGTGATAAAATTAATTTCTATTGTTTTTTGTTTTTTTTTTTGAGACAGAGTCTCGCTCTGTCGCCCAGGCTGGAGTGCAGTGGCCAGATCTCAGCTCACTGCAAGCTCCGCCTCCCGGGTTTACGCCATTCTCCTGCCTCAGCCTCCCGGGTAGCTGGGACTTCAGGCGCCCGCCACCTCGCCCGGCTAGTTTTTTGTATTTTTTAGTAGAGAGGGGGTTTCACCGTGTTAGCCAGGATGGTCTTGATCTCCTGACCTCGTGATCCGCCCGTCTCGGCCTCCCAAAGTGCCGGGATTACAGGCTTGAGCCACCGCGCCCGGCAATTTCTATTGTTGAAGGCACACATTCTGTGGTATATTGTAATGGCAGCCCTGACACACACAGATTTTGATACCAAGAAGTGGGGCGCTGCTGTAACAAATACCTAAAAGTGTAGATGTGGCTTTGGAATTGGGTAAAAGGTGGCGGAGGAAGATTTTTGAGGGGCATGTTAGGAAAAGCCTGGTTTGCCTTGAAGAGACTGTTGGTAGAAGCATGGATGTGGAAGGTGATTCCGCTGAGGGCTCTGATGGGAAGGAGGAGCATGTTATTGGAACTGTAAGAAAGGTGGCGCTTGTTATAAAGTGGAGAAAACGTGGCTGGATTGTATTCTGGTGTTTGCAGGGAAAGGAGAAGTTAAAAGTGATGAACTTGGATATTTAGCTGTAGAAATTTCCTTTTTTTTAAGACAGAGTCTCACCGTGTCACCCAGGTTGGAGTGCGGTGGTGCAATCTCGGCTCACTGCAACCTCTGCCTCCCGGGTTCAGGAGACTCTTCTGCCTTAACTTCCTGAGTAGCTGGGATTACAGGCATGTGCCACTGTGCCCGGCTAATTTTTTGTATCTTTAGTAGAGACGGGGGTTTCATCATGTTGATCAGGCTGGTCTCAAACTCATGACCTTGTGATCTGCCTGCCTCGGCCTCCCAAAGTACTGGGATTACAGGGGTGGGCCACCGCGCCCGGCCTTAGCTGTAGAAATTTCTAAGCACAGTGTTGAAGGTGTGGTCTAGTTTCTCCTTACTGCTTATTGTAAAATGTGAGAGAACAGAGAAATATAAATTGAAGGAATTTTAAGCAAGAAGGAACTAGACCTTGAAGATCTGGAAAATTCTCAGCCTATTTATATTTCAAAAAATGAGGAAGCAGGTTCTGGAGAGAACAGCAGGGGTTGGCTGGAAATTCATTTTACATAGATAATGTGGGTACGACGTGTGGATTTAATCAGTCATTTCAGCAGAAGTCAGCCATAGACATGGGATTATACCAGCAGAGACCCTGCCAGGCCTGGACCAATGGGGACAGAGACAGGACATAGTGTCCCGTGGAGATGGACGTCCTGGAATTTGACAGGACAGTAGAGCTATTCATCTGTGAGCATGCATTATCCTTGAAGAAAAGAGAAGGACCCTGGAGGCAACTCAGAGGTTGGCAGGGCTGGCACTGCCAACACAGACCAGGGAACAAAGCTGTGTCCTTCTTGGTTTCAAAGGGTTAGACCACTGCTCAGAGACTTGGGGCTGGGGCCACCGCCTCGGGCCATGGCACCCGGACTACAGGCTACTGCCCCAGTGCGCCTGGAAGGCAGGATGCTGAGCCAAAGAGGATTATTCTTGAGGCTTAAGAGCAAATGGAATTTGCCTTGCTAGGTTTTGGACTGGCTTGGGACCCATCACCCCTTTCTTCTTTCCGACGTCTCCCTTTTGGAATGGGAATGTCTATCCCATGTTGGTCCCACCACTGCGTCTTGGAAGCACATAACTTGTCTGGTTTCATGGGTTCACAGCTGGAGAGGAATTTCGCCTCGGGATGAATCATGCGTTAAGCCTCACCCATACCTAATTTAGATATTCAGACAAGACTGGACCTAGAGTTAATGCTGGAATGCGTTAAGACTTTTGGGGTTATTGGAATTGAATGTAATTTGCATGTGAGAAGGATATGAATTTGGGGGGCCAGAGGGTGAATTTATATTACGGACTGAATTATGTCCCTCCCCCAAATTCATATGTTGAAGCCCTAACCCGCCATGGGACTGTATTTGGAGGTAGAACCTTTGAAGAAGTAATTAAGGGAAAATCAGGTTGTAAGAGTGGGTCCCTAACCCAGTACAGCTGATGTTCTTATTAGCAGAGAGAGAGACACCAGGGATGTGTGTGCACCTAGGAAAGGCCATGTGAGGACCCTGTGAGAAGGCCCCATCTGCAAGCCAAGGAGAGCAGCTTCAAGAGAAACCAGACCTGGCGCCATCTTGATCTGGGACTTCCAGCCTCCAGAACTGGGAGAAGTGAGTTGCTGTCGTTTAAGCCGCCAGTTTGTGGTCCACTGTTGTGGCAGCCTTAGAGACTAATGCAGGTGCATAGGCACCGACCATCTCTGGAAAGATATCTAAGAAACCAAGAACAGAAATTGCAGGTGAGAAGGTGAACTGGGTATCTGGGGATTGGGAAAGAATTTCTGAGTAATTTCTCAGTAGATCTGTTTTTATCCTTCGTTTATATTAAAATATTTTAAAATAACAGTGATAAAACTTAGAAATTATTTTTTCTTTTTGAGATGGAGTCTCATTCTGTTGCCCAGGCTGGAGTGCAGTGGCACGATCTTGGCTTACTGCAACCTCCACCTCCTGAGTTCAAGCGATTCTCCTGCCTCAGCCTCCCGAGTACCTGGGACTACAGGCGTGCACCACTACACCTGGCTAATTTTTATACTTTTAGTAGAGACCGGGTTTCACTATGTTGGCCAGGCTGGCCTCGAACTTCTGACCTCAAGTGATCTGCCTGCCTTGGCCTCTCAAAGTGCTGGGATTACAGGCATGCGCCACTGCACCTGGCCTAATATTTTTAATTGATATGACAATGTATTGTAAGAGTAGCCGTCAGCACCATATTAAATGATGAAGTTATGGAGACATCCCCATTAAAAATTAGGAACAAGACAAGAGTGCCTGTTATCACTGCATGACTGAATGTTGTTCTGGTTAAGCCACATAAGCCAATGCAGTAAGACATGGATATTAGAGGCCGGGCGCAGTGGCTCACGCTTGTAATCCTAGCACTTTGGGAGGCCGAGGTGGGCGGATCATGAGGTCAGGAGTTTGAGACCAGCCTGGTCAACACATTGAAACCCCATCTCAGCCGGGCACGGTGGCTCAAGCCTGTAATCCCAACACTTTGGGAGGCCGAGACGGGCAGATCACGAGGTCAGGAGATCGAGACCATCCTGGCTAACACGGTGAAACGCCATCTCTACCAAAAAATACAAAAAACTAGCTGGGCGAGATGGCCTGTAGTCCCTGTAGTCCCAGCTACTCGGGAGGCTGAGGCAGGAGAATGGCGTAAACCTGGGAGGCGGAGCTTGCAGTGAGCTGAGATCCGGCCACTGCACTCCACCTGAGCGACAGAGCGAGACTCGGTCTCAAAAAAAAAAAAAAAAAAAAGTGGCGGGCACCTATAGTCCCAGCTCCTCGGGAGGCTGAGGCAGGATAATTGCTTGAACCCGGGAGGCGGAGGTTGCAGTGAGCCAAGATTGTGCCACTGCACTCCAGCCTGGGTGACAGAGCTAGACCTCGTCTCAAAAAAAAAAAAAAGACAAGACATGGATGTTAGAAAGAGGATACAGTGATTGAAAAGAAGATGGGCTTATTATTTACAGATGAGAATGCTTTCTACTATGATTGCTTTGCTATTTGGTGGTTGTGATACATATGTTATATATTTTTTGAGACATGGATCAATTTTTAGGGGCATCTTCTATCATTTGTTTATAAGCACAGATATGGGGAGGTGGATACAGGCAACATTTAAACTTAAGTGGCTCTGAAATGTATTTTACATTAATTGCAATAATCCTACTTGCAGAATTTTTAAATGGTGACATAAGGAGGCCATATTTATTTAAAGGAGAATGTTGGGGCAAAAGGCAAACTCATAGGAGGCTGGGTGGTGGGAAGGATGGAAGGAGGCCTTTTTGGGCCGCTCATCTCTGAATTTCTCCCACCTCTAGAGGCTTTCAGCAAGCTGAACCCCAACTAGTACATGGAAGGTAATTGGCTATAATTAATTCCACAACCCTGGGCCCCTTGCACGGCCGCCTGGGTAAACAAAAGCAAAAACACATTGCAGCAAACTCTTCCCCGCTTCCTAACTCTGGATTCGTGAGACTAGAGTCCTTTGGACCGTGCCCTGCCAATTGCCAAAAACCCGTCGACAGGCTGGGTCCTAAAGGACCCTCGCTCGGGAAGCCCTCGCCCTGGGGAGGGAGCACGGAGGCCGGCTCTCTGCGGTTGCTGCGTCTTTGCTTTCTGCAGGCCCAGCTGTGTAAGCCCCTCTGGGTCCCAGTTGGCCAAGTTGCTTTTGTTCCTTCTTTATTTTGGTTCTAGCAGTACAAAGTGGTTTCAGCTGCTTACCCTCATGGGCCCTGAGCTGCTGGAAGAGGGTGGCAGCGTGGGGAGGGGGTGCCCCTTAGAATCGCTCTACTTCTGAGTCCTCACTTTGCCTAATCAGACCCCACAAGTGGCTGACCCCAAGAGACGGCGCTCAGGGGCCTTCTCGCTGCATTTCCTCTTTGCATCCTCTCCCCTATAATTCATTCTACACACAGTAGCCGGAATGATCTTTCAGAAACATAAATCACATCAGCCTCTGTTTAACACATCCCCCTCCCGGCCCTTCCCCTGGCTTTCTTTTGCTTTTAGTATCAAATCCAAACTCCATTCTCAGGTCCTCAGGACCCTCCCTGATCTCCCCCTGCCTACCTCTTCAAGTTAATCTAGCATCACTCCCTCTGGACCCATTGGCCTTGCTGTTCCTTGAATACTCCATGCTTGTCCCTTCACTTCCTGTTCTCTTTGTCTGGAAGATCTGCCCCCAGGGCGCTACGGGGCTTGCTCTTTCTTATCCTTAAAATCTCAGCTTTGAAACTTCCCTGAGTTCTCTACCACTGGCAGACCCCTTCCAGCTCATTCTCTCCCTGCAGTCTTTTACATTATTTGTTGGTTTGCATATTTATTTCCTGTATCTCCCTAGCCCACCCCTAACCATGAAGAAGAGGCCACTTCCCTTCCATAAGGGCTGAGACGGTCGTATCGCTGCTGTGCTTTGCACAGAGTAGAGAACAGAAAACACACATTCAATTATTTTAGTTGATTATTTGAGGAGAAACATATGCCTGAGGACTGAGTTTATCAGAACAAACTCTAAACAGAGGTGGTTTACTTCAAAGGCCAGGAAGTGAAGCTTCAGCGTCCTCACCTGAATAGCCGCCTCCAAGGCCCTGGATCTAATTTTGCACTTGTAATTTTGTACTTTTTTTTTTTTTCTTTTGAAGAAGTCCCCTGAAATTGCATAAGCTTCAGATGCCCCAAAACCTGGACCTACTCTGGCCACCAAAGATGAGTTAGTGGTCAGATGCCAGGCTGGGTAGCAAATAATGGTGATCATCATAATAAACAATAACAATAATAACAGCCGCCCAGTAGGAATAATAGTAACAGTCATAGCGGAACTGTCGCTTAGCAAGCCCCGTGCTTGTGCTAACAGCCACTCTGCAATGCTGCACCCATTTTCAAGATGAGGAAACGGAGGCTTGATGGGTGGAGAGACTCACCAAGCAAGCTTGGGCCTGGCTGCTGCTTGAATTCATGCTCGCAGCCATGGCTTAGTTTTCATCAAACAGCCCAGGAAGTGGCTGAGTAACCTGTAGGAAGTATTTCTTGGGCCGGGCGCGGTGGCTCACGCCTGTAATCCCAGCACTTTGGGAGGCCAAGGGGGCGGATCACGAGGTCAGGAGATGGAGACCGTCCTGGCAAACACAGTGAGACCCCGTCTCTACTAAAACTACAAAACATTAGTTGGGTGTGGTGGTGGGCGCCTGTAGTCCCAGCTACTCAAGAGGCTGAGGCAGGAGAATTGCTTGAACCCGGGAGGCAGAGGTTGCAGTGAGCCAAGATTGTGCTATTGCACTCCAGCCTGGGTGACAGAGAGAGACAGTCTCAAAAAAAAAAAAAAAAAAAAAAAAAAAAAAAAGAAAGTGTTTCTTTTCAGGCCCCTGACTCCTATGGGCTGAGCAGAATTTTGCAGAAGGGCCCCAGCCCTGTCCATTGAAGGACCCTCAGTCCCTCTCCTTTCTGGTGACCCTGACTCATACCCCATGAAGCTAGATGTGGGCAGTGGTGGAATTCCACTTGGGGGGAAGTCCTGACCCCTATTCTGCAGCTATTTCCAGTACAGCTGGTCCTCACTATTTGTGGTTTCTGTATTTGCGAATTTGCCTGCTCACCGAAATGCATCCATAACTCCAAATCCAGTACTCACGACACCTTGGCCGTCATTTGACGCATGCTGAGTAGAGAATGACACACACGCTCTCAGCTGAGGTTGCACAGGGCAGCGCTCTGCCTCCCGGCGTCGGCTCACGCACCCCTAACAAGTGTCCTTTTCACAGTCTGTTTGGCGTCATGCTTTTTGCACTTGTGTGCTTGTTGTTGGTTTTGCTGTTTGCGATGGCATCCTTGTGGAGCGGTGAAGGGCGGGTCTGGTGTTCCTGAGCTGTGGGGTGCCTGATAGAGAAGATGCGGGTGTTATGGACATTTCGTTCAGCCTGAGTTACAGAGGCTTTGGCTATGGGGTGCATGTGGATGAATCAACACTGGACATTAAACAAGGTGTCTTCAAACAACACACACATAAAACAAGGTTATGCATTGATCAGTGGATGAAAATATGGTGCCTAGAGGCCTGCAGGAACCTAACCCTGTATTTTCCCTGAGAACAAGGGTTCAGCATTTGTGAATTCAGTGTTCGCAGGGACCTCATAAAACATAACTCCTGCGAATAGCGAGGACTGCTTTATCTCTTTTCTGGCCCCAAACTGGATTTGAGTAGGTGCTCTGCAAGCCTGTTCTGCAGCATTTTTCGCTTCTGAATTGGCAGCATCATGCATATTAGGTGCAGTGGAGTTTTGCCAACCACAGGTGCCTAGAGATATCCGCGGCCTTTGGGCAAACCTGTCAAGAGGGTGTGCCGTGGCTTCTGGAATGCACTGGAATATTCCCTGGCTGCATGCTGTGCTTCTTTCCACGGGGCTGTGTGTGTTACCCACTCCATAAGAGGGAAACAGTTCAGTAACATACCTACAGCCCATCTTGAGCTATTCAGAGCCACACCGAGCGAAGGCGCTGGCACTGGTTGAACACCACACTTGAGTTATTCTTTGTCATGTTGATTGCAGGCCACTTTATACAAAGATCGCGAAAAGGACAATTTCTAAAAAGATTGAGGCTGGGCGCAGTGCTCACGCCTGTAATCCCAACACTTTGGGAGGCCGAGGCAGGTGGATCACCTGAGGTCAGGAGTTCAAGACCAGCCCGACCACCATGAAGAAATCCCGTCTCTACTAAAAAAATACAAAAATTAGCCAGGTGTGGGAGCTACTTGGAGGCTGAGGCAGGAGAATCGCGTGAACATGACAGACGGAGGTTGCGGTGAGCCGAGATCGAGCCATTGTACTCCAGCCTGGGCAACAAGAGTGAAACTCCATCTCAAAAAAGGAAAAAAAAAGATTGAGACTTAAAATGGGACCCTACTGTTTCGAATCAAATTCCCTTTAAAAACATAGACTCAATTTCTTTCCCTTCATCCTCCCTGCCCCTGCCCCAGGTCTGGAACCATTCTCCCCCATCCCTCCCTGGACCCCAGTCTGCTTCATCACACATCAGGATTGGCCATTCAAATTCTCCTTTTATAGGACGTGTGCTGCGCTGAAGGGCTTAACATTCCCTCCTTGTTTTCAGTGGGCCGGAGCGTGCAGGGGGCCCTGGGCGGGAGCAGGAGGCTGAGGAGAGCCTGCCGCAGCCATGAAACCACCAGGTTCCTCTTTCTCAGGCACGGGCTCTCCTCTGCCAGGCTGTGCAGCCAGTTCCGCCTGTTTACAAGCAGAGGTTGGCTGCCTGCAACCTTCCTAGAGGTGGGAGCAAGCCAGGGGGCTTATCGAAAACTGGGGAGGGTGAACATGGTGCAGGGAGAGTTGGGGAGGAGGGAGAAGGAGGGGGCGACACCGTCTGGGAGCCTGAGCTTCCATCTGTCCTTGCACAAAAGGATGCGTGCATTCAGTGTGTGCGCGTGTACACACGTGAGCATGTGTGCGCAGTCATCTGGAGCCATGGAGGAGAGGGGGTGTGGCAGATTAAGGGAGTTCAGCCACAGAAAAGAAAGTTGATAACCAAAGAATTTTGTTTGGATTCTTACAGGCAGAGCAAGAAAAGTACCATTTCGTGTGGACGCTATCTTCCTAATATAAAACAGAAACTCAGGGGTCTGGTTTCGTAGGCAGTGGGTTGGGCCAAGGCCTGTGCGAGATATGGGTTTTCCAGAAACTGAAGTTCTAAGGAAAAATGAGATAGTTCTCCCCGGCGCTTCCCCTCCCCAGACTCCAGGACACCGCAGCCTGCTGTGGTCCGGAGTTCTTCCGCGAGGTCCACCCTTCTGGACAGTTCTTTGCCGCTCAGGCTAAAATCAGATCCAGAGTTGGCCTCAGTAGCTGACAAAGCTTCTTCCCACATCTGCTTGGGTTGACATAGCTTGGAAATTCTTTGGGAAGAGAATATGTGGGCGATTGGAGAACTCTGAATGTGGACTGGGTATTAGATGATATTACGGAGGCCAGAGAGGAAGAGAGAGACAGAGACGGAGGGAGGGATGGAGGAAGAGAGGAAGAGAGAGACAGAGACGGAGGGAGGGATGGAGGAAGAGGGGAAGAGAGAGACAGAGACGGAGGGAGGGATGGAGGAAGAGAGGAAGAGAGAGACAGAGA
>NW_012103587.1:955955-976160 GCF_000951045.1 Mandrillus leucophaeus
GTGGAGGGGGAGAGTGGAGGGCAGGCCTGGCCTTGCTTCCTGATCTTGTCTGCCTGAGCATATCCAAAATAAAATACCGGGGTAACGAGCTAGGACGCCTGTTGGCCTGGACATTGAACAAAGACAGGGGCCTGCTCCATGTTCCTAGGGACCATTTCTCTTGGACTCCAAGATCGTCCTGCTTCAGTTGTTTTATCTCTATCTAGGGAGTCTAATCCAACTGAGATGGAATTCACTGGAAGGAAGAGGCTGCCCTTCTACAGTCTGAGCTTGTATCGAGTGTGACGCTGGCAGGGAACGTGGTGTGTGCCAGGGACATGCACATTGTCACATTCAACCCACCGAACCCTCTGAAGGGAGTGCCTTGATTACCCCCACTTACAGACGGGAAAACAAGCCCAGGGAGGGCATTTATTCCTGGAATTCACCTGGACAGGTGAGGCTGGGGTTCACCTGTGAGATCCAAAACCAGCCCTCTCGCTGCTGTGTGTTCATCACAGCCGTAATAATGGTGGCAGACACATTGCAAATGGCTCTTGGCCACCATGGCGGAATCTGGCTGAATGGCCATGGAATATTTTTGCCAGGTTTCCCCGGACCTTCTGAGCGCCTTGCTTAGAATACGATCTCCTTGAGAATAGAAACAGCGCGGGCTCTGCAGAGCAGTCCCCGACTCCAGGCTTGTGCCTGCCCAGTTTAGTTTCCTCCTCCTTTTCCTCCCAGGAGAAGGGAAGGAGCTGGGTTTCCTGCAGGTTTGAGAAAGGCCGGCAGTTCCTCTTTATAAATCACTTTCCTCTCCCGAAGACAAATGGCTTTCTCCTCCTTCTTGTGTTCCTTTGTGTTTTTTCTCCATTTTAATGCTGCCACGGTTACGTCTTTTAACCTGATCTAGCTTGTCTGAAAACATTCTGGGGGATGTCCGTGTATTATGGGGTAACTTGGAAGTTGCTGCTCATAAAGTGTTTCAATCAGGGGCTCCAAAGCCCCCTGGGGATGGCCCTGGCCCTGCCTTACGATCTTGCAGGCCCCCACGTGCCCCAGGGCATGAGACACGTTCGATAAACCTATTCTGAGTCATCTCCCAGCACCTAGCACAGTTCTTCGCATACCACAGGCTCTCAATAAATATTTATTGAAGGAACAAATTCGCTTGCAGTGCCTGACACTATAGAAAGAATCACTGGGAGAGTCCCTTGGGTGCCACCCTGGAAACACAGCTCACAAATGTGGGACCATCTGTCAGGCTCCTGGAAGGCCAGGGAAAAAAAAAAAAAAAAAAAAAGCCATCCATTTTTCCCAAAATAGCACAAACAGGATTTCCTGGAGGGAGTGGAGCTGGGGAGCAGGCTGCGTTTGGAAATGGAAAATGCAGGCTTGCTCACAGCATGAGTCCTGCTGGCTTGACTTCTGCCAGGAATCCCGCAGGCTCCCCTGCCCTGGGTGCTTCTTGGCATTCAGCGGTGACTTCAGAGCAGGTGGACACAGGGAAATTGGTGAACTGTTAATCCACCTCAAAGAGTTTAATGTGCATGTTGATAAAATTGTCCTTCACCGTGGACAGCCCAAAGGAGCCCCAGGGGCTGCTTGTCTTGGGCCAGTCCCTTCTCCTTCTCCAGGGCCCCTCGTGCCTGCTTTCTGCCCGTCTCTCCCCAAGCCTGGCCGTTGCACCGGAGGCTGCGCACCCCGGGGAGAGGTGTTGCAATGCTTAGACAGCCAGGGCTCAAATCCAGGTTCCTCCATCTACCAGGTGTGTGGTCTTGTGCAGGTACCTCTCTGTGCCTCAGTTTCCTCTTCTGTATCATGGAGATGAGTATCTCCTACTCATAATGAGGCCATGGAGGAAATGAATGGAGCTAATAAAATAAAGCATTTAGAATAGCATCTGCATACTCTGTGCTTGCTAAGTGTGAGCTGCTTGGATTTCTGCAGCCTCTGCACGCAGTTCCTCTGCCCTCACAGCTCCCATTTCGGCTGATGGTGTCACCATCTGCCCACTTGTGTGTCCTGAAGTCTGGGGTCTGCTGATCTCCCATATCAGGGCAGTGGTGCGTCCGTTTTCCTGGGGGCTGCTGTACCAAATTACCATAGGATGGGGGTTCACAGTGGCAGACATGGATCCTCTCATGGCTCTGGAGGCTGGAGGTCCACAAGCACGGTGTCGGTAGGGCTGCACTCCCTCCAGGGGCTCTCTTTGCTCCTTCCAGCTTCTAAAGGTTCCAGCTTCCTTGGCTGTGGCTGCGTTGCTCTGGTCTCTGCCTCTGTCCTCCCACAGCCTCCTCCTCTGTGTCTCTGTGTCTCCTCCTTTTCTTTTTTTTTTCTTTTGTGATGAGGTCTCACTCTGTCACCCAAACTGAAGCGCAGTGGAGTAATCACGGCTCACTGCAGCCTTAACTTCCCGGGCTCAAGGGATCCTCCCACCTCAGCCTTCCAAGTAGCTGGGACTACAGGTGCGTGCCACCACACCTAGCTAATTTTTTTTTTTTTAGTAGAGATGGGGTCTCACTATATTGCCCAGGCTGGTCTCGAACTCCTGGGCTCAAGAGAACCTCCTGCGTTGGCCTCCCAAAGTGCTGGAGGTGCCAGGTGTGAGCCACGGTGCCTGGCCCCTCGCCTCTCTTCATAAGGACAGTTGTGACTGGGATTAGGGGCCACCTGGATCATTCAGGATAGTCACAGCTCGAGATCCTTAACTTAATCACATCAGCAGAGACCTTTCTCCTGAATAAGATCACAGTCACAGCTTCTGGGTGGACGTATTTTTGGGAGGCCATCATTCAACTCATTGTAACCACTGACTTCCATCTCCAGAATGTCCTTGGAACTTATCACCTCCTTTCCATTCCAGAGAACACAGCTCAGGCCTTATCATCTGTCTGAGCCTCTCCTGGAACTTACCACCTCCTCACCCTGTCTCTAATCTGTCCTTCCAAGTCGTCCTCCAGATTGCATCAACCTAGAACTATCTTTCCCAGATGGCAGCTGCTATTCACAAGTGACAGCTGAGCACTTGAAACGTATCCTGTTGGAATTGAGATGAGCTGAAGTATAAAATACATACTGGATTTGGCAGACTTAGTACAAAAAAAGAGCAAATATCCCATCCACCTTTTCGAAGTGGATTGTCTACTGAAACAGACGCTATCTTGGATATATTGGGTTAAATGTGTATCACTCTTTGATGCTCTGTCTGCTGGTGTCAGTTACCTAGACCTGGGTAACAGGCTGCGCCCTACACCCGGTGGTTTCAAAGAATGAATTGCTCGTGCTTTTGTGGTTTGGCTCAGAGGTTCCTGTGCTGGTTTCGCTTGGGTTCACTCAAGTGTCTGTCTTCAGCCAACAATCCCTGGGCTGGAAGATCTGAGATGGCCCCACTGGAGGGCCTGATGGGTGGCTGGTGCTGGCCTTGGGTCTCCCCAGTGTGGTCTCCCGCCCTCCAGTCGGCTGGACTGATTTCCTGACAAAAGTCATGGAGGCCTCAGGGTACAATTCCAAGAAGATGGGAAGCTTCAGACTCTTAAGGCCTGGGCCCTAAGATGATGTCACTTCCCCTGCATCCTATTGGTCAAAGCAAGTCACATGGCCAGCCCAGATTCCAGGAAGTAGAGAATAGACTCGCCTCTGGGAGGGAGCAGCAACTAAGCCACACTGCCAAGGGGCCTGCCTACTCTGTGGCCATGGAAGAGTCTGCTGCCCAGCCTTTGACTCCTCTGTCCACACGGGATCAAGCCCATGCTTCCCCCACTCACTCCTTACTGTGCTAGCCCCTGGCCTACCATGCCTAGGCTGCCTACGGCCAGTACCTGCCTGGCCTCTCCCCACAGAACCCCCAAACTAGGGCCATCTGGTCATCCCCTCTCATGGACAACAGCCTGGCACCTAAGATGCATTGGAGGGCAAGAACAGAGACGTCTCTCGCCATCCCTCTTGCACCTGCTTTCACCCACTCCCACGCCCCTGCATGCCCAGGCTCTGTCCCTGTGATTCAGATATCTGCCCATCATTTTCTCCTCCCGTGGCCCTATCAACACAAATGCACAACACTCTGTGCTCGCTCCTGGCTGCGGAGTAGCCCTCTCTCTTTCAGGGAGACTGGGAGATGGTTGATTGGCGCCCACATTCCCAGAGTCTCAGACAACAGTCCCTTCAGCCTGGGCTCCAGAATAAACACGGCGGTTGACTGGGTTTTCTCAGGCGGAGTGAAGGTGGAGAGAGGTTTCTGTTTGTTGCTTTTGAGTTGGCTGCTGGGCTGTAAAGACTCACAAAGGGTCCAATGTTCTGTCCCCATGATTCAAGCATACTCATGGATTTTTTTGCCTCTGGGTTACTTTATCAACACACCACCGGCACAGCACCTACTTTATTTTCTCAGGTGTCATGTAAACCATCAGACTTCTCAAAAGAAGGAAGCTGGCAGCCTTGACTTCAATAGCATCTCCCAGCCCACCTTCTCATACAGGGCTTTTCCTAAGAGCATGACGGCTATTGATGCAGCGTGCAGACAGACCTGCCGTCGAAGTCTTCCAGCCTCCAAACATTCAACAAGTCACTTCTTTTTCTTGGATCAAGGGGCCTGGCCAAGGAGGGGCCGAGCCAAGCTTTCAGGAAGATGTTAAGAGTGAGCTGGCAGGATGCGGTGGTTGATTCTGCCAGGCAGGAGGAACGCATAGGTGAGGCCGTGTGCTCAGGGGACCAGTCTGGGGGAGGATGGGGATGAGGAGGCTGTAGGCTGGACTGGGGGTGGGGCAGGGAGGAAAGACCGCCAAGGGAGATTGAACAGGTTCTGGAATCAGGCAGATTCACTCATTCATTCAGTTAGACCAGGGGTCAGTGTTCTGATGACCTCTTATTCACCACACTGATGAAGGCCCTACCCTAAATAGCATGAGACAGCTGCAGCACCCAACACTGGACAGATGAGGCTGGCAGCAGTTTGTTGATCGCATGTACTCATAGCCTGGGGAAGGTGCACACCTCATGCCACTCGCGGTTGCACTGGAGAGCACAGGGAGCCCACAGGGGCCATGGGAGGCAGGCTTGGTAGTAACAAGAGGATGGGGTGACACTTGGTTCTGTGGGAGGATGTGATGCACTTGTTTGAATAATGTCACGTGCTGGCAGGGAGGTGACACCTGCTAGGCTGATGACTCAGTGGGTGTGTGGGGGCCTTTCCTGCTAGATGGGGGGAGCATTTCTGATGAGGGCAGGGGAATCTATGGTCAGACCTTTGAGGTCCTGCGAGGCTCTGAGATGTCAAGGCAGCACTTCAGATTGTAGATCTCACAATACCATCAGCAAACTTGTTTTGTAAAGGGTCGAGTAATATTTTAGACCCGGACAGCCAGGAGACAAAATCAGGCATAAAATATAGACCCATGTAACATGAGGTAGAACAAATTGCCACCAAATGTTTATTGACAAAATTCAAAATATTGTCGTTCTAATTGAATACGACGTTTTACAAAGTCTGCTATTGAGAAGAATGGAATTCCTTTGGGGAGCTGAGGAATAACATTTTGCTGAACGGGAGTTTAAGTTAGTGTCATCTGACGTTCATGCGAAATCCATCCTTAGCTCACGGGCCACGCAAAGCAGGCAGTAGCGCAGGCTGGATGTGGCTGACGGGCTGCCGTCTGCCGACTGTCCTTTAGATAAGTCTTTACCCTGTGCCGGGTGCCGCACTAGGCTGCCAGTGGATGAGGCAATCATTTTATGCTCGGATGTTCATAGTCTGTGTGATGGGGGGACTCACAAGTAAACAGCAAGGAGAAATCAATATCATCAGGATGTGATGGCAACTCTGCTAAGGAGATTCTAATGCCTCTTGGTAATATCAAAGAAGTGTTCCCAGGAAGGACCCCTTAGGAAGGAACTTCGAGATGCAGCTGGTGTTTGTACATTTTTGCTGTGTGTATGTGTATGATCCACATGTGTGTATGTGTATGATGTATGCCTTAGGAAGGTCACAGTCACGGCTGTTAGAAAGCTGGATGGAGACCAAGAGGGATGCTATTGCAGTCACCCTGGGGAGACATGAGGAAATCTCGTTCCGAAGGAGGGATGGTGGAAATGAAAAAGGAAGGTGCAGACAGAGGTTTACAAAGTACAGCCAACAGCAGATGGGTTGCTGGGACTGTGAGGGCCTCTGAAGCAGACAGAGCAAGAGTCAGAAAAGGAAGAAACTGAAGCAATGTGGGGAACAGAGAGGCAGAAGCTGTGGTCATCTGGGGTGGGACACCAGAGTCTAAGATTTCAGAGCTGGGCCAGGTCTGGATATTGAGAAGGTCCAATATGTGGGCTCAGGAAAGAGTTGCTGCAGTAGACCGGAAGGGACAGTCCTCAAAACAAAAGAAGTCAAGGCTATTTGACCTGAAAATATGAGGTGATTGTGCGTGTGTGGAAGGAGCTGGGTGTAGGGGAGTTCCTGGGCCAGGCACGCAGCTTGGTCAGGCTTTCCTGTTACCTGCTGCTATGTAACAAGCATCCTCGATTCAGCTTAGTGCCAAAGACAATTTGTTATATATGCAGTAGCCCATGAGCTAAGAATGGATTTTGTATGAACATTTGATGATACGAGATACTAGCTTTAAACTCCCATTCAGCAAAATATTCCTGAGCTCCCAAAAACAATTCCGTTCTTCTCAATAGTAGATTTTTACTATAAAACATTGTATTCAATTATAATTACTATATTTTGCAATAGCATATGTAACAAATATATAACAAATTATCTTCTTTATATTGCTGGCCTGAGACACCCTTCCCCAGATACTGGTGTCACTTTGGCCTTTGCATCTTTACTCAGATGTCACGGGCGGGGTGCGGGGCCTTCCTCTAAGCAGCCCCTGCTCTGCGTCTTCCGCAGCCTCAGCCTCAGCACTCCAGTTGCTTTCTCCCTGCCCCACCGTTTCTTGTTCCCATTGCATTTTGTCGCCTTCTAACACTTAAGAGAATGTGTTTATTAGAGGATTGTTTATTGCTCAGCTCATTTCACTCCTGGTACCCTGTTGGTTCCATGAGAATGGGGATCTTTGTCAATTTCATTCACTGATGCCAGTGCCTGGCACTTACCTGGTCCATACTCAATAAGCCAAGGCCGGCCTCAGACCACCTGTTGCCTGATCAGAGAGGCTGTCTGCGGCCATCTCCCCAAAAGCTGCTCTTCCATTCAAGTCCTTTCTATTTCATTATCCCAATTTATTATCTTCCCAGGGGCACTTATCTAATAGTGTTCTTGTTTATTTATTTACTGCTTTACTGCCTGTCCCTGTGGCTGGAATATAAGTGTCATGATACCAGGAAAGGCCTCTGTCAATGTCCTATCCCTAAAACAGTGCCCGGCACATAGTAGATGAACATTCGGTGTTTTTCTGGAAGTGTCTATCGAATGCCTGGCACCATCAGCCTGCTTCCCACTAAACTCTGAGACCCTATTCACCACCACACCTCATGCATGGCCTTGCGTACGCAGCCCTTGGTCAATATTTGCTGAATGGTTGGTATTTCCGATTACCTGCCTCAAGATAGAGGGCTGGGTGGAAGGATTTCAAATTCTCTCTTTTAGCACGATGGTTCTTTTGGATCAAGGGAACCCAAAGGCAGGAATGTGAGGCGCCCAGAGCCCCCTCCTGCCCAGCCAGTCCACAATGTTGCTTTTCACGTCTTTTCAGATGCAGCCGTGTGCCAGCCCTTAGGAGCGGCTGGGCCGGGCCTTCCTATGTGTCGGGGCCCACAGTGGAGCCTTGTTTCCCCTCAGTCCTCTGCGTGAACCATGCTGGCCAGCTAGAGCCTCCCTGGGGCCTGGCTCCAGCTCTGTGGCAGAGACTTAGAGCCCATGTCTGCTTTCTGTCTCATGGCAGATTTGTGGGAAGTGATGTGTGAACGTGTGTGATCAGGGAGTGGCTGGATGGCCACAACTCCTGGAAAATGAGTCCTGCTTCTCGTAAGATGCGTGTTCTGGTCTGCAGCCTCGCCCCCTACACACTGGTTATTTCCAATTACCTGTAGAACCTGTTTTGTATTCTATCTTCCCATAGTCCCCAAACAGCCCCTTTTTTATCCTAGAGATGTGTGACTCGGCAATTAAAATCAGCTAAAAAGCTGCCTCCTCTAGGAAGTCACCCCTGAATGCCTCCTGCTTATCTGCATTACATGTGTTCTCTGACTTCCCAGGGCTTACACTTGTTTGTTTGCTTGTGTCCCACTAGATTATGAGTTACTGGGGACAGGGCCTGGAATTTCCAGCACCTGGTGGGCCTGAGTGATTGTTTGGGAATGAAGGAATAAACAAGTGAGTGAGTGATAGCTCTTATAGCGGCCATATCAGCCATATATTGTCTTGGAGTCTTGGTTTGCCTGTGTGTTCTGTGAGGGCTGGCCTGATGGTTTTTCTAAAATCCTTTAGCCCAGCTATTTTCAGTTGGGGGTGTTTTTTTTTCACTCCTCAGGAGACATTTGTCAGTGGCTGGAGACATGTTTGGGTGTCACAGCTGGGTGAGGGAGCTCTCCTGGCATCTGATGGGTAGAGGCCAGTGATGCTGCTGAGGGTCAGCCCCATAGCAAAGGGTGATCCAGCCCAAATTTCAGCAGTGTCCAGGCTGAGAAACCCTACTAGCCATTTCTATGATGTTTTCCTTTCAGTCTGGGACCCAGGGAGGGAGACTGGTACAAAGAAATAGACAATATCATCAAAGTTCTGAGAGTGTACATAGAGGGAGTGAGGACAGAATGGTGACTTATTTTGTACCTATCTGTCTTCTTCATTTTGTGTATAACATTTCCAAGTCCACAGCCGGCTGCAGTGGCTCACGCCTGTAATCCCAGCAGTTTGGGAGGCTGAAGAGGGTGGATCACGAGGTCAGGAGATCATAACCATCCTGGCTAACATGGTGAAACTCTGCCTCTACTGAAAATACAAAAAAAAGTTAGCCGGGCTTGGTGGTGGGCATCTGTAGTCCCAGCTACTCAGGAGGCTGAGGCAGGAGAATGGTGTGAATCCGGGAGGCAGAGCTTGCAGTGAGCCAAGATCAGGCCAAAACAAACAAACAAAAAGATTTCCAAGTCCACGAGCTACGTGGAACAGACCTCCCCGACTTATTTCCCAAGTGTATCAGTTACACATGCTGTGTAACAAAACATCCCAACACATAATGGCTTGTAGCAATGCGCACTTACTCTTACTCACGAGTCTGTTGGTTGGCTGGGCAGTTCTGCTGATGGGGCTGGGTTCAGCTGACCTCCGTGCCTCTACGGGGCAGCTGGTGAGTCAGCTCGGGGCTGGTTGGTTCAACCTGGCCTCAGCTGCGATGACTCAGTTCCATGGGGTCTCTTCTCCATGGGAGCTGGTTCCCATGGCACAGGCAGGTGCCCAAGGCTCAGAACTGGCCTACCATCACTCTCCCATATCCCATTGGCCAAAACAAGTCACATAGCTGGGCCCAAAGCAAGAAATAGACTCTGCCTCCTAAAGGGAGAAGCTGCAAAGTCACTTTGCAAAGAAGTGTGGATATAGGGAGGGTGAGAGTCGGGGTCATTTCTGCAATCAGTCTGCCCCAGTCAATCAAGTGCAGTTTGTTTTGTTCGTTCCCCTCCCGACTCCTGACTTTCCTAATTGTACTCTCAGCCCCTGGAGAAGCTGAACCACCCTAGAAATTGGCCCTTACCTTTCTTCATGCATTTGATGTATTCTGTTAAACAGTGACCTGTGTGCTTCTGACTACCATAGCGATATCTGACTCCCTCCCTCCCCAGATGGAGAATCTCACCCACCCAAATAGACACACACACACACACACACACACACACACACACACACACACACACGACATTCCTGGCTGGCTGGCTGCCCAGAAACACATCAAACTGAAACTATCCCTAAACAAACTCCCATCACCATCCGCCTCCCTAAACTTTAGTTTCAGTTCATGGCCTCACCATCCACTTACCCAAGCCAGAAATGGCAGTGTCCTCCTCCCTCCACATCCAGTTGATACCCAAGCTCTGCCAATGCTACTTCCTCAATATTTTTTGGACCTAACACTGCTCAGGTTTGCAAGCTCTTCCTCTCTCAGTTTGATATAGCAATAGCCTTTTAAATCATGTCCTCCCCTTTTGGATTGTCCCCTCCCCCATTAAATCAGTAAAGCCATCCTTTATCCTGTGAAACACACCCTGACAGTACTTCTTGATAAGGGGTGAAGACTTCTGTGTTGTTAGATGGAATTACAACCACAAATGTCTGGATCATGCCCCACCCATTACCTCTCCTGCCCATGGGTGTCCCAGAGGAGCTGTGCACCCAGAATCGATGTCAGAAGAGGAATTAACACAAAGCTTTATTGTTAGCTGGGTCAGGGGTAGTAATCAGATCCACAGCTCCGTCTCCCCAGGAGAGGGGCCAGAGGTTGGCCTGGGGTTGGGAGAGGAGCTGCAGGTACCCCCTTCTCTATTTGACTCCCTATTTCAACTCTCCAGGGCTCTCTCTGCACTCCTTGCATGGTTGGTCTTAGAAACCAGCCACCATGCTGTAAGGAAGCCCAAGCAGCCACGTGGAGAGGCCATGTATAAGTGCCCCAGCTGATAGGTCTGGCTGAGGTTCCAGCCAATAAGCAGCATCAGATCCTAGATGTGTGAATGAGTGATTATTATTTTAGATTTCAGATCTGAAAACTTCAGATGGTTTCGGATTATTTCAGACCTGAGCTGCAGACATCATGAAGCAGAGATAAGCTACCCTCGCCATGCCCTTTAATTCCATGAACCACCAAGTTTGGAGTGGTTTATTATTTGGCAAACATAACCAGACTGAAGGCTGTGAGGTTTGGGTATTATTCTGTAAGGAGTAGAAGGAGCCCTGAGTCGTTGAAATGGGGAGCAAAATAGAGAAGGAGATACCTGCAGCTCCTCTCCCAACCGCAGGCCAGCCTCTGGTCCTTTCCTGGGGAGGAGGAGCTGTGAGTCTGATTACTGGCCCTCACCCAGCTAACAGTAAAGCTGTATGTTTTACGCTGCTTGAAGCATTGTTATCTGGAGTCTCACTCTGTCACCCAGGCTGGAGTGCAGTGGCGTGATCTCGGCTCACTGCAACCCCTGCCTCCTGGGTTCAAGTGATTCTCCTGCCTCAGCCTCCTGAGTAGCTGGGGTTAGAGGTACACCACCATGCCCAGCTAACTTTTGTATTTTTGGTAGAGACAGGGTTTCACTATATTGACCAGGCTGGTCTTGAACTCCTGACCTCAGGTGATTCACCCATCTTGGCCCCTCAAAGTGCTGGGATTACAGGCATGAGCCACTGTGCCCGGCCTGGAATTTCTTTCGCAGGAATATCAGGGTATGCATTTTGCAAGGTACCAGAGCAGACCCTCGCTAATTAATCTGAGTGCTATAACCTGACTTAGAGGCCAAGTCTTTAGATTTACACTCAGCGATCCGGCTGCTTTGAAACCCAAACCTCTGTCTTCCTGGTCTCCTAATCAAGCACCCAAGGGAGCTACCCCAGAAGAGGGCAGGGCGCTGAAGAAGTCATTTCCTAGCTTGCTTTCTTCCTGGGCTGGAGAAGAACAGCTGCGGCCTGACCTGAAACCCTGTCTCCCCAGGGCTTTGCTCAGGAGGCTCCAGAGAGGTGACCTCTGTCCTGCCAAGTTATGGAATGCCACCTTGTTGTGGAATGGTCCCGTGCAGAACACACACCACCCACGGAAACACCCACTCCAGGCGGGGGCCAGAAATCCATCGTCTTCAGTGACTTCCTGACCCAGGCCAGTGGGTGCGGTTCCAGTTTCCAGCTAGCCAAGTCCATTTTCACCCCCGAACCTCCTGCTGAGCCTTTCTCCTGCATGTCACCACCCACAGACTCAGATCAAGACCCTGACTTGCCTCTCAGACTCCGGGACGACACACAGAAGGCGGAAAGTCGTGTCTCCCAAATTCAGCTTTTCCGTGGGCTTAGGTTGCCGGCGATCACCTTGCTGGCTTCACCTGGCGTTCCCAGCCTCCTTATTCTTTTTCATCTTCAAAGGATGGTGAAGCTGTTGAGCCCAACCGCTGAGGAGTCAACAAAGGAGATTTTGAACGCTCCAAGAACAGCAGGTTCCGCACTGAAACTCAGTAGCCACTTTGAACCGAACTGTGAGCGTTTTCGGAAGTATTTCTTCTTGCTGAAGACCCGAGGGACTGGGTGTTTTGAGGGCCATTTCTCCAGTAGATTTAGCCTGCCTGGGAAAGGTTTTAGACAGGCAGCAGGGGACAGGGGAAAATCAAAGCCTGGAAGATGGTTCCTGTTCTGTGATTGCGTTTGCTTTTCTCTCGCCGTGAGAAAAACATCTCCAAATAAATTCTCTGCTGTGGAAAGGTGGGCATCTGTTCACTTCTGTACTTAACAAATAATAAGACGAATTGGGAGGGGGTGGATTTTGTTATGGATTCAGAACTGAAATTTCATGCTTTAATCATTTTTAAAATTTTAATCATTTTTTATTAAAACATAATTTATACATAATAAAATGTACCTGTTTGATGTATACAGTTGAATGAGTTATGACAGATGCATATACACCCAGCTAACCACCACCACAATCAAGATTCAAAATATTGTAACCTCCCCAATCAGTAGGTACTGATTTCCAGCCAGCTCCCCACCCATCCCCAGCCTTGAGAACCACTGCTTTGCTTGCTTTTTTTTTTTTTTTTCTAGACAGAGTCTCACTCTGTCTTGCTCAGGCTGGAGTGCAGTGGTGCGATCGTGGCTCACTGTAGCCTCCGCCTCCCAGGTTCAAGTGATTCTCCTATCTCAGCCTCCCCAGTAGCTGGGACTACAGGTGTCTGCCACCACACCTGGCTAATTTTGTATTTTTAGTAGAGATGGAGTTTCACCATATTGGCCAGGCTGGTCTCGAACTCCTGACCTCAGATGATCCACCCACCTTGGCCTCCCAAAGTGCTGGGATTACAGGTGTGAGCTACCTCACCCTGTCTACTGCTTTGCTTTCTATCTGTGCATTAGATTTGTCTTTCTAGAGCTGCATAGAACTCATACGTGTGTAAAACATGCACTCTTTTTCTTTTTTTGAGACAGGGTCTTGTTCTGTTGCCCAGGCTGGAGTGCAGTGGCGTGATCATGGCTCACTGCAGCCTTGACCTTCAGGAAGGCGACCTCCCACCTCAGCCTCCCAAGTGGCTGGGACCATGGGTGTGTGCCACCATACCTGGCTGATTTTTTTTTTGAAGAGATGGGGTCTCACTGTGTTGCTTAGACTGGTCTCGAACTCCTGGGCTCAAGTAATCCTCCCACCTCTGCCTCCCAAAGTGCTGGGATTATAGGTGTGAGTCACCATGCTGGGCTCTTGCACTCTTTTTTGGTCTGGCTTCTTTCGCTCACCATAGTTATTCTGAGATGTAGCTACATGATTGTGTGTGTCAATAGTTTATTTTTTTGGTTGCTGAGTACTGTTCCATTGTATGGACATGCCATGAGTAGTTTGTTTATCCAGCCACCTGTTGATACACATTTGGGTTATCTCCAGTTTTATGCAATTACAAATAAAATTACTGTCAACATTTGCGTACAGATCTTTGTGTGGATTTGTATGTCTTCACATCTCTACATAAATACCCAGACCTGGAATTGCTGGGGTAGGTATACATTCAACTTCACAAGGAGCTGTTCAACCATTTTCCAAGGTGGCTGTCTGATTTTAGCATGTGTGAGAATTCACAGAGTTTTTTGTTTTGCTTTGTAAAAATTTTAAATAGCTCCATTAAGGAGTAATTGACAAACCACAGAATCCACCCATTTTAAGTGTAGTTTTAGAAAATGTATAGTTTTATAATGTGAATTTTAGAAAATTTATACAACTCTGCAACCATCACCACAATCCAGTTTTCAAAATTTTAATTACTCCAGAAAGTTCCTTCATGATTTTGCAGTCAATCCCCGCTTCCTACCCCAGGCAAAAAACAGCCATTGGCCAGCTTTCTCTATCTATAGTTTTGCCTTTTCCAGACGTTCCACTTAAGTGGAGCCATATAATATGTAGTCTTACATGTCTGATTTCTTCCCCTTAGCATGCTTTTGAGGCTTGCCTATGTTGTTGTTGTGTGTATCAATAGTTTGTTCCTTTTCACTGCTGCATAATATTCCAATGTACGAAAAGATCACATGATATAGTTTGGGTCTATGTCCCTGCCCAAATCTCATATCAAATTGTAATTTCCAATATTAGAGGTGGGGCATGGTGGTAAGTCATTGGATCATAGGGGCAGATTTCCCCTTTGGTGCTGTTTGGTGAGTTATTGTGAGATCTGGTTGTTCAAAAGTGTGTAGCGGCCGGGCGCAGTGGCTCAAGCCTGTAATCTCAGCACTTTGGGAGGCCGAGACGGGCGGATCACAAGGTCAGGAGATCGAGACCATCCTGGCTAACACAGTGAAACCCCATCTCTACTAAAAAATACAAAAAACTAGCTGGGCGAGTTGGTGGGCGCCTGTAGTCCCAGCTACTTGGGAGGCTGACGCAGGAGAATGGCATAAACCCGGGAGGTGGAGCTTTGCAGTGAGCTGAGATCCGGCCACTGCACTCCAGCCTGGGCAACAGAGTGAGACTCCGTCTCAAAAAAAAAAAAAAAAAAAAAGTGTGTAGCACCCGCCTCTCTCTTCTTAATCCTGCTCCAGCCATATAGGTGCCTGCTCCCCCCTCACCTTCCTCCATGATTGTAAGTTTCCTGAGCCCCGCTCCCCAGCCATGCTTCCTGTTCAGCCTGCAGAACTGTGAGCCAATTAAATCTCTTTTCTTTACAAATTACCCAGTCTCAGGTATTTCTTTATAGAAGTGCGAGAATGGACTAAAATATTATATTTTGTTTACCTGGTCACCAGTTGATGGACATTTTGGTTTATTTCCAGCACAAGGCTATTGGCTCAACTACCAGTAATGACCCAAAGAAATTAATGTATTACTCAGGCTGGGCGCAGTGGTTCACACCTGTAATCTCAGCACTTTGGGAGGCCGAGGAGGGCAACTCAGTTGAGGCTAGGAGTTCGAGACTAGCCTGGCCAGCATGGTGAAACCCCATCTCTACTAGAAATACAAAAATTAGATGGGTGTGGTGGCGCATGCCTGTAATCCCAGCTACTTGGCAGGCTGAGGCAGGAGGATCACTTGGACCTGGGAGGCAGAGGTGGTTGCAGTGAGCCAAGATGGTGCCACTGCACTCCAGCCTGGGTGACAGAGTGAGACTCGATCTCAAAAAATAAATAAATAAACAAATAAATAAATAATGTATTACTCAAAACAGTTGTCTAAGTGGTCAAGAAAGCAAACGCAGAATGTTTCAAAATGATATACTCAAAAAATATTGCCATTTATCATACTGATAGAAAATGGACAGACCAGCTTGTTGAAATTCCTGATTTATGGGCCAAGAACTGGGGTCTGGAGAGAGCAAGCTTGTGGGCAGGTTCATGGTGACAGTGTTGGGGATGCAGTCTCATATGCGAACATCACATGCCGTGCAGTGCGAAATATGGCCCCTCTCTCTTCTCTTCGAGACTCTAGAACTGGCTGTCAGGCCTTATGTAGTGAGTCGCTAGTTACTGGGCACCTCCTGTGAGTGGAGTGCTGTTGCGGCCTGGTAGCTCTCACCTGTGGTCCCTGGACACGCAGCATCCACAGTCCCTGGGACTTGTTAGATGCATCCTCCAGACCTGGGGGTGGGTCCTGCAGCCTGAGCACCCCCAAGTCCTCCGGGGAACTCTGATGCTCGCTGACGTGGGAGAATGGTGGACGTGAGATGTTGGGGTGAACTGGAGCTTCTATTCTAGGGGTCAGAGATCATCAGTGAAAAGAAACACAAATAAGACAGTTCAAATTATTTTACATGTTAATTGCAAAACGAAGCAGGTGACATGATGGGGTGAGATGACAGTGACTTCCTTAGGGAGGATGGTTGGGGTAGAGGAACTTGCTGTGATCTGGAGGGCTGAGGATCAGTGTTCTAAGCAGAGGGAACAGCATATGCCAAGACCCTGAGGCAGGGACAAGCTTGCCCCGCTGGAGGAGGGGCAAGGAGGCTGGGGTGGGAAGAGGCCGGTGGGCTCGGGGAAGATGGGAGCAGTGTGGTCAGGTAGGTGAACAGGGGTCAGATCAGAGATGGACTTACTGATCTGCAAAGGAAATACAGACTTTTTACACTAGTACAATTGGGATCCCTTGACAGGTTATGAAATCAGTTTAACGGGTCATGATCAGAATTTAAGTGAAACAGGATAGAATAGAACAGAAGATATCAGAGTGTGTGGCTTGTGGGAAGGATGGCTTTAGTGGCGTGTGATACATTCACAGGACATGACAGATTCACAGGCAACACAATATGGAAGAGAGGTCAGAGCCAAGATGGTTGGAGAGACCTGCTTCTGCAGAGATCAGAAACAGTGGTTTGAGGGCAGTGGCGTAATGGGATTCGCGTTTTTACAGTGATCACGCTGACTCTTGTGTGGGAATGGACTCTGGGCAGCAGGAGTGGAGCTCAAGCGGAGGCTGCTGTAGTCAGCAGGTGCGCAGGGAGGGGTTTGCACTGGGTGGTGCAGGGGAGCGCGGGAGCCGTGGCTGAATTGGAGACAGATTTTGGAGCCTGTAGGCAAAAATTTGGGAGAGAAAAAATAGAAGAAAGAAACCAGGAGAAATGAAATCAAGGGTTATTTGAGAGGTGGGAAAGCCAGGGAGAGAAAAGAGGTGAGTGGCTCTTGGAGGGTGTCACAGGGCCAATTGGCAATATCACCGGTGGCCTTTGTGAGAGGTCAAGGGTCAAGGGTCAAGGCTGGTGGCCTTGTGAGAGGTCAAGGGTCACTGGTTTCCAGTCCTGGGTTCATTACAGATTGGCCAAGTGACTCTGGATGAGTCATTTTATGATCTTTCTGGCCTCCTCTTCCCATGAGCAGTACCGTTCAACTAAGTCTTCCTCCCGTAACTGATTCATGGCACTACCACAAGGAAAAAAGAAAAGTGAGATACTCCGTGGTTGAGCCATCCACTGCAGCGAACCAAATCACCCCAAGACTGAGTGTCTGAAAACAACCACAATTTACCCTTTCTCATGATTCTCAGGGTTGGCGGGGGTCACTGGGCAGTTCTGCCCAGGGTGGCTCATGGGGCTGTATCCACGGGCCCCTGGAGGGTGGGCAGCATGGCAATGGCACGCACGCACTCTCTTGCTCCTGCTCTCTCTCTCCCTGCCTCCCCCACACAATGTGGTGTCTATTGTCTGAGCCTCTGTGTGATGACTGGATCCCAACACCCTGAAAGTGAAACCCGCCAGGCCTCTTAAACCCAGGGTCCAGAACTGGCACGGAGTCACTTCCACCACCTTCTACTGGTCAAACCAAGTACATACTAAGCCCAGATTCAAGGTGGGGAAGTGGACGGATTTCCTCCTTTCATGGCGGAAGTGGCCTGCACCTGTGGCAAGGAGAGGAATGCTTGGTGGCCACACTGTCATACCAACGACTTAGTCCCTAAATAAAAGCCGGGGGCTTTCAGTTTAAAAACAAGAAAGTACGCAAAAGCAAGGCACGTTTGGCAGCTGGTTCCCCAGAGGGAGATGATGCCTGACATTTATTGAGTGCGTATTACCTGCCAGGCACGTGCTAAAGCACTTTGTATGCACCATGTAATTTGATGCTCACAGACCTTTACAACATGGCCATTTATAAGGAGGCACCCAGAAAGGTTGAGTAACTCACCCAAGGTCACACAGCCCTGGGTATAGCTGAGGCCAATCCCAGGCCTTTCCGGGCCAGGAGTCCCCACTCTTGGATAGCATCAGTGCTGCGGTTAAATTCCCTGTTCCAGTGGGCAGGGAGGGAGGCCCTGAAGTCCCTGGGAGCAGGGGGGGCTCAGGGAAGGTCCTCTCAGGTGGCTCATGGAGCACATGGCTGCAGCTTTGATTTTTCAGCACATTTATTCTGTGCTTTCTGAGAGTAGAGTGTGGCCCTGTTCACTGTGGGGTTTACAAAGATAGGGAACCCAGGCCCCAGTCTCCTAGAACAATGCCATTCAGGGGATGCGATCCACACAGAAGAGGGCCAGGTGGGAGGGGCTTCACTAAGTTTCCATTCATCCTGGAAGCAGTGATTGAGTGCCCAACATGTGCCAAGAAGCGTTTCAGGTGAGGGGAACGCAACAGTGAACAAAACAAAGACCCCACCCTCACAGAACTGATATTCTAGGGGAACAGGAAACAGGTAATTACCCATATAAATTAGCAAAATAGGTCGGGCACGATGTCTCACACCTGTAATCCCAGCTCTTTGGGAGGCTGAGGTGGGTAGGTTGCTTTGAGCCCAGGAGTTCAAGACCAGTTTGGGCAACATAGACCCTGTCTCTGCAGTGCCTCTGGACCTACTAGGCAGCCAGATGTCCCCAAACTCTGCAGGAAAGCAATGCTACACTCCTTTGATATCAAAGGCGATCAGGAGATAGGGTATGCAAAAATTAGCTGGGCATGGTGGCATGTGCCTGTAGTCCCAGCTACTCGGGAGGCTGAGGTGGGAGGATTGCTTGAGCCTGGGAGGCAGACGCTGCAGTGAGCCAAGATTGCACCACTGCACTCCAGCCTGGGTGACAGGGAGACCCTGTCTTGAAAAATAAAATAAAAAGTAAAATATATAGTATGTTAGACAGTGTTAAATAAACCACAGGGAGAAAAATTAGGCAGGCAAGAGGGCTATGAAGTGGTGTGTGGTATGGCTTGTCTATGTGTGTGGTGTGTCCGTGTGTGTGTGTGTGTGTGTGTATGTGTGTGTGTGTGTAGAGACAGAGTGATCAGGGAAGGCTTCCCTAAGGAAGTGATGTCTGAACAAGACCTGAATGAAGTGAGGGCCTGGTCTACATGGACATATGAGGAAGCGCATTCCAGGTAGAGGACACAGCAAGTGCAAAGGCCGTGAGGTAGGAGCGTGCCTGGTTTTGTGAAAGGGGTGAATCTGGCTCTGGGTTCTGGAAGATGCATTGGGTTGCTGTGGGGATGTGGAAAGCATTCTGGAGCACCAGGGCCCAAGGCATATTATGCAGTGCAGGACTAGGGTATTAGCTGGTCTGGTCCCAAAGTGGGCACACTGTTGAGAAGGAGGAGCTTGCATTGGAAGGGTGGGTGGGTTGGACACTACCAGGATCCCAGAATTATAAGGCAGATGCGGTAGATTCCATGGGGGATGGAGGGATAGCACAGATGCGGGTTTTAGGAAGATGAATCCTGCGCTGTGGACTCTGGTCAGGGTGTCTTGTACAGAAATGCAGACTCCACTTCTCAGCAGCCATACAATGGAGCAAGTTACTTAGCCCTATTCGCTCCTTTGTAAATGGACCAAACACAGCCGTCCCTCTCCTGGAGTTGTTTTGAAAATAAAAGATGAGAAGGAGCCTGGCGAGCCCCGCTCATGGGGCCTGGCGCCTCTTGGTACACAGCACTTGACGCATTGTGTTGCTGGCTTTCTGTGCATAGTGTACCCAGGGTCTTCCAGCTCCTGGGCCTCAGGGAAGCGGGGCAAAGTCAGCCAATCAACTAGTATTTCTCTATGAGAAGCATCTCCCAAGATTCTATGAAGGATATGGAGAAAAGGATTTGGTTCTGCAGTTTTTTAGAAATAAAAATACAAATTGCCTGAAACACAGGAAAAATGGTTGCATTCCAGTAGTAGTAAATGCTACTGAAAAGGATGATATGCTTCGCAATTTGGCACACTCCCCTTTCAACTTTGGACACCCATCCAGTTTTGGTAAAGGTGCAGGAAACTGGGTCTTTTTCTATACACAATGGGAGTAGACTGTGAGGTATTTCTAGAAGATCTTTTGCTAAAGCACTAAACCTTTGAAGTGTTTATAGTCTTTGACTGCCTGGTACCACTTCTAGAAATGTGTCTTAAGGAATGACCATAGGCATGTATGTCTCTGTTCCAGCTGCTGTAACGAAGCACCAGAGACTGTGTGGCTTAAAACAGTCTTCTCAGCTTAAAATTGACTTCTCACACATCTGGAGGTTGGAAGTCTGAGATCAGGGTGCCAGCATGGTCAGGTTCTGGTTTTTGGGGTTGCAGATGGCCATCTGCCCTTCATGTCCTCACATGGTGAAAAGCGGCAAAGGGGCTCTCAGGGCCCTCTTTACAAGGTCACTAATCCCATTCACGAGGACACCACCCGAAAAGGGGCAAAGGGGCTCTTG
>NW_012103587.1:976870-986581 GCF_000951045.1 Mandrillus leucophaeus
CCCGGCTAATTTTTGTATTTTTAGTAGAGATGGTGTTTCACCATGCTGGCCAGGCTGGTCTCGAACTCCTGACCTCGTGATCCGCCCGCCTCAGCCTCCCAAAGTGCTGGGATTACAGGCACGAGCCACCTCGCCTGGCCAAGACATTGTTTCTTAAAGGTGAGCTAAAAATCATATTTGAAAATAAAAATAAGATTTGTTTTTACTGAGAAGAAAAATCTTTACTCACTCCATTCATTACATGCTACAATAAAGAAGAAAGAAATCTTCGGAAATAAAGTCTTTTCTAAGATCTACCTCCTAATAAAAAGTCTGTAAATTTGTTTAAAAATGGAGTGGCACACATCAACATTTTAACTGTGAAGATCTCTGAAGCATGATTATGCGTAACGTTTTCTTCTTCGTCCCCTTCTGTATGTTTTCGATGTATTATTTCCATGTACACTTTTATAATCAGAGAAAAACAAATAGCGATTTTTTCCCATTTTTAAAAGAGTGAAAGAACCTGTAAAATAATAAAACCAAACTTTAAAAACAATGTATGAAAGCTTTTAGCTCAAACAAGTGTTTTCCTTCAAAGTAACGACCTTGGAGTGTATTACACTTATTCTACAATGACCCAGCTATTAATATCATCTTTATAAATTCCTTTTCAAGGCAGCCTGTAAATTACACGTGGAAATCAATCTCATTGAGCTATACCTGCTTTAATAATGACATCATTAACAAGATAAATTACCATGCTTATTCACCACACTGAACTCAGAATTACTTTAGGCTGTTTACAAAAACCTAGTCCACCTTCAAAAAGGTTGAAGATTTGTCAGAATTGCAGATTTTTCACAAGAATGTAGAATGGGTTTTGAACATCGTTCCAAAAAACGGTGGGCGCCAAACATTTGTTTCTTCTCTTTCTCTTACCCCTCGACCTCTTTACTGTCTGTGGAGAACACAGCTTTGTAAGAAAATGTCAACATATCCACCAGCCTCCTTTTCCAGAAGTAACATGTTTTTTAAATTAAGGCTTCACTGCAAAGTGGAAATCTCTTCCCACAGTTCAAAAGTTCTAGGGAGCCTCCTGTGCATGAAACTCTCCAGAGTCTGCCATATAAAACCCCAAAAGACCTGCTTAGGTGGGGCATGAACAAGAGACTGCAACCAGAGCTGTGGATACTTAGAAACGGACCTCCTTTCCTGCACGCTCATGCACACACAAGCACACATGTCCATGCACACACACACACACACACACACGTACACAGGGATGCAGGGACCAGGCCAGCTACTTGGGTTCCTGAATTGGAAGAAATGGGTCTCCCATCTTTGGGCCACTTGGTTTGGCATCTAGTAAATCATGTCTTCATTTCTGTCCCAAAGGAAGAATTATCAACCAGTTTTGACCTGTCCAGGTGATAAAAAATTCAGATTGTCCCTTAGTGCCAAAACCTTAACTACCCAGGGTTTATAAAATATTTAAAAACCCACTGAGAGAAGGTAAGATGTCAAGTAAAAGACAAGTAAAAGAGTCCTATTTTCTTTTCCTTGGATTTTTGTTTTATTTTGACTTATTTTGTAAGCCAAAATTTTAATATATATTTTTTTATATATGTGTGTGTGTATAAAACAATATAATAATAACGTTAATCTAATAGGGTGATAATAATCTGGTCATCCTGTATATAGCTAGTTTTATTTTTTGACATTTTCTTCCACTTATTATAAGATAAATGTGTACATAAAATGTACTGGTACATTTTAGCTTGGCCTATCAAACATTTTCCCATTTCCACCTGGCCCTCATGATGACCTGTAATATTTCATCATGTTGCTATGTCATGAACTACGAAACCTTGTAGCTTGTTTTCAAGTATTGACTTTTATAGAGAGGCTTGCACTGAATATTGGTATACATATATTTTTTGCTTCTGTTAAAATGCATTGAGTTTTTGTGGGTAAGTTTTTTTTTTTTTTTGAGACAGAATTTACTCTTGTTCCCCAGGCTAGAGTACGATGGTGTGATCTCAGCTCACTGCAACCTCTGCCTCCTAGGTTCAACCGATTCTCCTGCCTCAGTCTCCCGAGTAGCTGGAATTACAGGCACCCATTTTGTGGGTAATTTTTATGCAGGAACTATGAACACTCAAAAGGAGGTTGCTATGGTTTGAATATTTGTGTCTCCCTAATATTCAAGCGCTTAACCTAATGATCAATGTGATATTAGGAGGTAGGAGCTTTGGGACACGGTTAGATCATGAAAGCAGGGCCCTCGTGAATGGGATCAGTGTCCTTATAAAAGAAACCCAGGAGAGCTGCTTTCTTTCTCCCACCACACAAGGACACAGCAAGAAGGTGCAATTGTTAACCAGAGAGTCGATCCTCACCAAACACCAAATCTGCCATCACCTCGATCTTGAACTCCCCAGCCTTCAGGACTGTGCGAGAGAAATTCCTGTTACTTATAAGCCGCCCAGTCTATGGTATTTTGTGATAGTAGCCTTAATGAACTAAGACAGAGGCCTAATTCCTGCTTGTATGGTATAGGTTTGTCAAGACTGTAAGTTCTATGTATTCAACTTTTTGTTAATTTCCTTTATTCACAGACTTGCAGATCTTTAATATACTCTGCCTTTATTAACTTGTCCCTAATAGAATACTAGTTTCTATTCTATTCATTTTATACTATTGTTAGTTTATAGTTCATGAATGCCTTATCTTTAGTCCATTACTAACTATAACTTTTTAATAATAATCAATTTATATCCTGATGAATATTTTGTTTTTCAAACTACATTATTAATCTGTTTCTTGTTATATGAATTTGAAAATTATTTGTCATATTTTTAGCCTTTCTATACCAATTTCTCTTGTAAAAGTCCACTTTGAGACCCTGTGCCTCTTTATAGCTGAATTTGGACATTTATATTTATTGTTATAATGGTTTTGCTTTCCTTGATGGCTACTTGGTTTTGTTTTCTCTTAGCTAGGCTTCTTCATTGTCCCTTTCTTACGATGGTTTTAATATGTAAGATATGTTCTGTTGTCAGTGATATAATAGTATATTTAAATGGCAAATACCTGCTTTTTAGTATCACCCATGAGAAGTGGACTTTCCTTTAAGTTATCAGCTTTCCCCACTACTGGTTTAGGATTTGGCTTTTTGAGTCTGCTAAGTCAGCTACTACTCATCTATCCACCTCTCAGTTTCCAAAATTTTTTTGCAATTCTCTCCTCTCCTTCCTCTTTTCACCTTGAAGATTTAAGCTTTTAAAACACCAAAAAAAAAAAAAAAAAAAAAAGCTGCCCTTTTTTGTAGTTTTGCTAAAATTTTGAGAAGGAACATTAGATGTATATGTCCAATCAACCATCCTAACCCAAAAGTGCCCCATCCTAATTTACATTATTTATTTTTGTCCAAAATATTCTGGTCTTCATAGATACTTTTCTAACATGAGAAGGGTTTTAAAAACCCTTTCTCCTTTTCTTTAGTCCTTGCAGTTCTTTTTTATAAACATTTTTAACACCTCTATTAAAGCAACCTTGCAGTTCTCAACAAAGTGTTTTCCACTGATGTCTGCTAAAATGGTACTTAGGAGGTAAAGTCTGTAAGAATATCCTTCTGATGTAATTACATTTAATAACAATGTCAATGTGGGCCGCTTTCTTAGCTACCACCAGTTCTTTAATGTTTTTGAAAATTAACTTCTGGTCTTAGTCACAGCAGCCTAAGAGTCCCCAGAAGTAGCCAGTTTTAGGCATATTTGAAAGGAATCTGTCTTTTCTACTTGGGAGGTTGAGGAACTTTCACCTTCTTTCTCATTCCTCTCATTTCTGTTAACTTCTTCCTCAATCTTTCTTTGTGCTTTCCGGATCTTCTGTTTTATTGACTCTCTTTATTGGTTCCATGTGTTGATTGCTTTCTGCAATGATTCAAAATTTTTTATTTTGGGAATTCTAGCCTAGCCTGGTCCTTGTCCCACTGTATCATGTCCCTGTTGATTGCAGTAGTGAGAAGTCTGTGCTCTGGGACTACATTAGATAAGACACATAAGGCATTTAGAACACTGCCTGGAACATAGGAGACGCTCCTGGAAGGACTGTAGTTGTTTTCGAAAACTATTGGGTCATCGTGGAGGATTGCTCATTTATGAGTAGGGCTGATTTCTTTGCCTTTTCTGGGTCCTTTTCTTTTTTCTTTTTTTGTAGAACTTTTCGTTAGGGTCAGCTTCCCCTCCACCCCTGATGAGGTCAGATTTCCTTGCAATTATTTTCTAATCCCACAAGGCCAGTTCCACTAGGGCCTGTGCTGAATTCTCCCATGTACTCATCTGATGGAAAGAGGTGGGTTTGGGGCTGAGGAGGGCTTCTGGGGATGCTGAATTACCAGATCTAAGCCCACTCTGTCAACCTGAAATCTGGAAAGTTGACCACTTGAGAAAACTAGAGATCCTTTCTCCTCTCTTCTTTTGTGTTTTTGCTGTAGAAGTTTCAGCACCTGAGAAGGGTTTTAGCACAGAAAGGATTAAGAACTGGATAATCCCAGATTTGAAAGTAGAGTGGTAAGCCAGCCTGAAATAATGACCCCATTTCCATTTCACCTAATTCCCCTTCTTGTGTCAACCTTTGCCAGAGAGACTCCATCCTCAGAACTGAGGTTGGGAACCTGGACATCGAGACCTTTTCTAATCCTGTCACAACTTGATTCTGGCTTTTTGAACATGAATCATGTCACAAAGGAAGCTGTGACACAGGCACAGAGCTACAAGATAGTGTGATGTCTTCAGTGCCACTCTGATGGGCAGGTCGTTCCAGCAAAGCATGACAGTGTGAAGATGCTGTGAGGTTGACTGAGATAGCCGGGCGGAAGCCAGGACTTTCAGAATTCCAACTGGCCCCGGTGGGGGAAGAACTGGGTTTGGGGGAGATGTTGATTTGCACCTGATTTGCACAAGACTTAAACTCTGCAAGTGAGGGTGGCACCAACGAGGTCTTTCTCACCTCAGTATCACTGGCACTTATGTGCTGGGGGCTCAGTACATGTTCCTGGAAGGAACAGAGGGAAGGAGGAGCTTTTCATGTCTCTGCTATCTTGACTTTCTCAACACTGCAACGTGTTGATCTCATTCAATTCTTACAAGTGGAGGGAGAAAGGACGGTTTATCATCACGCTTACTTTATGGATAAGGAAACCAAGATAGTATGGCTTGGCCATTTATCCAGAGAAGCAAAATGACCAACAGCGATGAACAGTGAAGCGCAGTGTTGGGAACCGTAGACGGAAGCCGAGCATTTCCTCTACCTGTGGAACCTGCACTTTTCCTAATGCTCTTTCCCATGTGTTCTCTGCAGGCCCTCAGGTGAATCCTGTGGAGGAGAAAGGGCAAAGTCATCCCAGTGTCTCGTTTTTGAGGGAACTCGTGGCCGCCACGTGGACAGTAGCCGGGGATATGTCTCAGCAGCCGGCTGGGAACTCTTGGCTGCAGACGCTTGCACAACTCATTATCTTGACACCAAAACAAGAACCAAGGACCCTTTTCCACTAGGAGAACTCTTGGCAAGCAGGACTCCAGCAGAGTCCAGCTCACCTGGAGGTCCAGTAACAAGTCAGGCCTCTGTGGGGAGCAAGGCAGTGGCAGGAAGGAGGCGGAGTAAATGGAGTCATTGGAGAAAGTGCATTCAGAAAGCCATGGCCCATGGGATTTTAGGATGTGGGATCACAGGGTATAGGTTTTGTCAGAAGCCTGGCTCCCTCTCCTCCTCCCCTTGGGGTGGTCTCTGGAGAGTGGGGGATGCCATGTCACCAGCATTAGTGGCTCTGGGCTCTGTGAGGCGTGAGTTCTGGGATTCTCAGGGATGGTTTATGGGATGGTCACGGAGCACAGTGCTTTGAGGCTGGCTCTGCATCCCTGACTAGTTAACTCTGGCCCACACAGGCCACGTGGTGTTTAATGGGGAGGGACAGAGACACGGCAGCAGAGCTGGGGCCTCTGGTGTGGACCCCCCACAGGCAGGGAGGTCCCTGGAGGAATGCTTCTTTAATGTCTGGCTTAACCAAAGATGGCTGGATTCTCATCTCTGCTTCTGCATTCAATTCCTTGTAACACTTTTTTTTTTTTTTTTTTTTTGGTTGAGGTATGAAAAATTGCAAATCCAGCCACCCACTGATAGGTAGCTGGAAGAAGACGCAGGATTCGAATAATCTTTTCAGATAATTGTGTATGCACCACGTAGCCTCTGGAAAACTGCACCGTACACTCGTGAGAGAATGAGAGCCAGAAAGACAATTCCTGTAGTATTAATACAAAAATAGATTTTTAAAACATTATCTATTTTTAATATTATCATTATATTATATATTTTTTATATTATCAAAGGTTGAATCCATCCCGTGAGATGTGTGTGACCCGTATCCTTAGCGGGCTTTCTTGAGGGCTTCTCTGCCTTAGAGGAGGGAATTGAGGGTGCCAAGAGGTAGAGGCCCTGTGTGGAGCCAGCTCATGAAATCAGGGAGCTGGGAGCTGCCGCGTTGACAGCACCCAGGATGTGTCTCCGCCAGGCCCACAGCTCCTGGCTGCGCTGCCACACGTGAACAGAAAGTCACACAGCTCATGGCCTTGGTGCCAAAACGAGAACTGAGCACTTTTTCCAGCAGGGCTGCGGGGAGCTGCCTGTGAGCTCTGGCGCTGGAGGAGCAGACCTCTCCTTGATTGGGAAGCTCTCAGCCACGGCCCTCCAGCCAACGTTCTGCCACGGCAGGAGCGGGAGAAAGGCTTCACCTTGGCCAAAACCAGCGTGGATTTTCTTCCGTTGGTTTACTTTGGTCAACATCAGAGAGTCTTGATTTCTTGTCTTTCCTTTCTCTTCCTTCCTCGTTGGCACTGATTCTCAAAGTATGGTCAAGGAACCCCTGAGGGAACCCCTTCCAGATCAAATCTATTTTTATATTAATACTAAAGGAATTGTCTTTCTGGCTCCCATTCTCTCACAAGTGTACGGTGGAGTTTTCCAGAGGCTACATGGTGCATCCACAGATCTGAAAAGGTTATTCAAATCCTGCTTCTTCCTCCAGCTACTTATCAGTGGGTGGCTGGATTTTTTTTTCACACTTGGACCAAAAAAAAAGTCTTACAAGGGATTGAAGGCAGAAGCAGATATGAGAATCCAGCCATCTTTGGCTAAGCCAGACATTAGAGAAGTGTACGAAATGTAAACCCATGCCACTCTTCTCCCCCCTCAGTCTTTTATTTTGGAAAGCAGTTATTTGTCCTGAAAAAAAAAAAAAAATGTGCTATTTATGTCAACATGTACTAGATACATAATTGTTATTTTAAAATACATAATTTTTTAAAATTCTGTTTTAATTTCAAATACAATAAATATCAACAGATAAAGGGTATATCAAAGTAAAAGCTCTTTGAGAATCCTCAGTTAAGTTTTAAGAAGAGGCCCTGTATATTAGTTTCCCAGAGCGTCTGTAACCAATTGCCACACATTTAGTGGCTTGAAATAACAGAGGTTTATTCTCTCGCAGTCCTGGAGGCCCAAAGTCCAAAATCAGTATCACTGGGCCAAAATCAAGGTGTCAGCAGGGTGCTGCTTCTTCCAAGGGCTCTAGAGGAAGGTCTTCCGAGCTCTGGGGGCTGCTGGCTTGTTGGCTTGTGACTGCATCACTCCAGTATCTACCTCCGTCCTCACACAGTCCTCTCCTCTTCTCCATCTTAAATCTCCCTTTCTCTTATAAGGACATGTCATTGGATTTAGTACTCACCCGAAAAACTCAGAATAATCTCATCTTGGATCCTTAATTACATCTATAAATACCCTTTTTCCAAATAAGATCCCATTCACAGATTCCAGGGATATGGATGTAGACACAACTTTTGAGGGTCCATTGTGCAGCCCACCACATCCTGCAGCCAACCAATTTGAGAACTGCGGCTCCATGCTCTTCCTCCAGTCATCAGCATCCCACTCCCCAATTTGCTTTTTAAAGAGATAATCAGGGATAAAGATCACATCCAGTGAAAATTCAACTGCCTCTATTTTAGATTTTCCCCATGCCCCTGTGATATTGATGAGCCCCTCTGCCATCTGCTATTACCCTGGCTTTCTTAGGATTTTTCTGGAAATAGTCTGCCTTCTCCTATCTCTTCCTAGGCTGAAGTGGGTGAGAGACCCCCAGGCTGCCTTCCCCTTGGGAGCCTGGTTGGGTCATATTGTCTCCTCTACTGAAGAAAAAAGAAATTACAACCCAGAATTTCCCTGGAGATCGCACAACTCTGTCCAAATGTAATTAGGATGACTTAAATGAAAGAGGGTCAGGAACATATGGAATAAATTCTTTTAAAAATAAACATAGGTTTTAAGAAGAGTGAATGGGAAAGAGACTCCAGGCAATGAGTCTTAGGTTTTTGCTAAGACCCAAAATGTCAGTCAGGATTAGAACAACCATGGGGTAGTGGTTAACAACTGGAATTCCAGCAGCAGCCTTCTTGGGTTCAAGTTCCATTGCTATCCTTTGCCAGCTGTGTGAGCTGGAGAAAATAACTAAGCCTCTCTGCATGTCAATTTCCTCACTTATATTGTGGGAAAATGGATATTAGCTACCTTGCATCAGTCAGGCTATGTTGCGTTATGCTGCAGTAACAAACAAACCTAAAATCTTGGTTCATGCAACAAAGGATTATTTCTCACTCTCACTCCATGTCCTTTGCAGGCAGGCAGGGAGTTTTGCTCCCCTTCATCCTCACTTCAGGACCAATGGAGCAGCTTTAATCTAGAACATGGCCAGCCTCCTGACAGAGGGCAAAAATGATGAAACAAAGCACATCCTGTCTTGTAAAGTTTTCAAGTGGAAGTGAAACACATCACTTATGCACACACTGCATTGGCCAAAATATGTCACATGGTCACACTTAAGTGCAATAGGGTTGGATGGCATCATTTTTCCATGGAGGAGGGGAAGTAGGGTGATGGGGATGGCATACTTTGGTGAACAGTGATACACTCTTCGGCTGACCCTATAAGCTGTTGTAGGGATCCCTGAGGATGGTGACTGGCACGTCATTCTTACTAAATATTATTACGTGCAAATAATCACATATACCTGTCCCCTCTTCCCCAGTCACTTGGCCCCCATCACCATCCAGTGTCCTATCTGAAGAAGATTTTCTTTCTTCCTATAAAAAGAAAGAGGAGGAGAAGGGTTAAAACGCAGTCCTTTCGCTGAGCCAGGTGGCTTCCTACAGCTGCAGCAGTAAAATGGGACTGTTCCCAGATCTTCTTTTTGTTGTTGTCTTGTTTTAGTCTTCTTCTTTTCATTGTTTTTAAAATAATGAAGGTGAGGAGGTAGGTATTTATCCCCCTTTCCGTATTTCCATATAATGCATTTCTTTTTTTTTTTTTTTTTTTTTTTGGAGACAGCTTCGCTCTGTTGCCCAGGCTACAGTGCAGTGGCATGATCTTCACTCACTGCAAACTCCGCCCCCTGGGTTCATGCTATTCTGCTGCCTCAGCCTCCTGAGTAGCTGGGACTACAGGCACCCGCCACCATGCCTGGCTTTCTCTCTCTTTCTTTTCTTTTGTTTTCTTTTCTTTTCTTTCTTTCTTTCTTTCTTTACTTTCTTTTTATTTCTTTCTTTCTTTCTTTTCTTTCTTTCTTCTTTCTCTCTCTCTCCCTTCCTTTCTTCCTCTTTCTTTTCTTTTCTTTTCTTT
>NW_012103587.1:986631-995022 GCF_000951045.1 Mandrillus leucophaeus
CTTTCTTTTTATTTCTTTCTTTCTTTCTTTTCTTTCTTTCTTCTTTCTCTCTCTCTCCCTTCCTTTCTTCCTCTTTCTTTTCTTTTCTTTTCTTTTTCTTTCTTTCTTTCTTTCTTTCTTTCTTTCTTTCTTTCTTTCTTTCTTTCTTTCTTTCTCTCTCTCTCTCTTTCTTTCTTCTCTCTTCTCTCTTTCTTTTTTTGAGAGGAAGTCTTGCACTGTCATCTGGGCTGCAGTGCAATGGCGTGATCTCAGTTTACTGTAACCTCCATCTCCTGGATTCAAGCGATTCTCCTGCCTCAGCCTCCTGAGTAGCTGGGATTACAGGCAGCTGCCACCACGCCCGGCTAATTTTTTGTATTTTTAGTAGAGATGGGGTTTCATTATGTTGGCCAGGCTGGTCTCGAACTCCTGACCTCATGATCTGCCCACCTCGGCCTCCCAAAGTGCTGGGATTACAGGCATGAACCACTGCACTGGCCTATAATGCATTTCTTAAAAGCAGACACTCTGTCACTTGTTTGGTACCCAGTACCCAGCATGGTGTCAGGTGTACAGTAACTGCTTGTTTAGGGTTTGTGGAATGAACAGATGCATGAATGGATGGATGGATGAATGAATGACTCTTAGGAGACTGCTGATAGCTGTTGAATAACCGGCTCTCTAGGGTGGAGGGAACCTTGGTTTGTAGAATTTGCCAATTCTTGTAGTGTAAATCCTCTTAGTGTGACTGATCTTGAGCTACCAATGAGATGTCAGTGAACATGGCATTGGGAAGAGGTGTGCGGGTCACCTCCCATAAGCTGTATGAGCCAGTGTGAGCACACTACAGATTCCCCTCTTGATTTCTATCAAGGAAGAGCTCACTTACTCAAAATCAACTCATTCCATTTTCGAACTATTCTCATGATTATCAAACTCATCTAAAACAGGATTGATGTCTTCCTTGCAGAAAGAGGATTCCTCTCTTCTTAGCACAAAAGACTAGAATTAAGAAAGGGATGTAGATTGTTTTGCTGTGTGATCTCAGACAAGTCCTTTATGACAAGGATGTGAAAGTTGTGCAGATTCAAGTTGACCCGGAGGATAAATGGTGGCCTGCTTGATGGTCTGCGGGAGATGCTTTGTGGTTTTGTTCAGCACCAGCAGGGCCGTGGACATCTGCCCAGCTTGGGCTAAGGAGGACCACCTGGCGTGGAACCTTCGCTCCTAAGCACACTGTGATCACAAATCAGAACTGACAAACGGGCTTAGAAATCCTTCTACAAATTTTCCAAAACAGCCCAGCCCAGCGACCGAGCAGCAGGTAACCAAGAAAAACAAAAGAGAAAAACAATAATCGCCTTATTCTGGAAAGTTCAAATGTGGGCCAGAGCCTGTTCATATGATTTTAGGGCAATGAAGGGAATGGAAAAGTTCATGTTTTTTCTTAAAAGTCCCCCTAGTACCATTGTTGGCTCCAGCAGGGGTCACATCATGTTGCAGAATGAATGTGAAAATCTCACGCAGCCCCCCTCAGCTTCCTAATCTCCAGATATTAGAGATGACGGATGGTAGCAGAGGGTTGGATTTCATCCATGGCTTCTGCAGGGCCGACAGCTATGCTGGCTCTCTGCTCGGTGTCAGATGCTGGTGAAATTCAGGGTAGTGGAGGCTCTTGGTGTCCTCCCTGGTTTGCAAAAGGGACTGATTCTCTTTTGGGGGTTTGTCCTTAGCCCTGAAAATGGTGCCAGGCTCCGCTGGGATGTCTGAGTTTCCTAGACCTTAGGGAGTAAATGAGCTATCAGGACTGTGAGTGTCCTAGTGACTTCTCTTCAGAGTTTCCTGAATCTTGACCTCTCCTGCATTGCCCCAGACATCAGGTACTGGGGTGTGGACCATCTTCCAAGTTTATCCCTGCCCCTACTGCTCACAGGAGTCATCAATGATTCAATCTTCTCCTGAATCCCCCACATCCCCTCACCAGTAAACCTTGAACATTTTCTCTCCCGGATTTGCTCACTTCTCCATCTCTCCTGCTTCCACCAGAGTAGCAGATAGACAAGGACTGGGACTTCTATTCCATCATGAAAACCCAACCATGAAATCAGGCTTCTTACCCATGTATGTCCCATGTAGACAAAGCTATGATTTTTCACTAAAAAAGCAGCTTTAGCTGAGCTGGCAAGTGCTAGACTAAGACCCTCAGCATGAGGCTTGTTTACTGAGTTTCTCAGAACAAGATTTTGAAATGAACTTGCACATTATTCTTTTTTGCCCAGGAGATCCCAACAAGTAGAAGCATCCACTTCTAGTCCTCTCCAGAAAGCCACTGCAGCGGGGGCAAAACTCAACCTCTGCCCTCTTAGGGTTGTCAGCTGGACCTGAGAATTAAATGGATATAAGACAGATTCACAGGACAAAAGCAAACAAGTTTATCTATCTATCTATCTATCTATCTATCTATCTATCTATCTATTTATTTTTGAGATGGAGTCTTTCTCTGTTGCCCAGGCTAGAGTGCAGTGGCACGATCTTGGCTCACTGCAACCTCTGCCTCCTGGGTTCAAGTGATTCTCCTGTCTCAGCCTCCCAAGTAGCTGGAATTACAGGTGCGTGCCACCACACCCATCTAATTTTTGTAATTTTAGTAGAGACAGGGTTTCGTCATGTTGGCCAGGCTGGTCTCGAACTCCTGACCTCAGGTGATCCACCTGCCTCAGTCTCCCAAGGTTCTGGGATTATAGGCGTGAGCCACCATGTCCAGCCCAAACAACTTGATTTAATAAATTTTATGGGACATAGGATCCTCCTCCAAAAATGTGGCAACCCCTAAATGTTTTTATACTAGGTTGAACAAAGAGAGGCAGCCTCTTTTGGAAAAGGCACTAAAAGATATGGAGAAGCTAAAGGAAGATATAAGTGATTTTAACAAGGTCAGTTTGTATAGTTTTCTCTCAGCGTCGCCTCCCCATCTCTGGTGTTGAGAATATTTCATTTCTCCTGGTAGAAAGAGGGCAGTTCCTGCATGGGACTCTCACCAGGCCTGGCCCCTCAGCTCCTCAAGCCTCATCTCCTACCACACTCCCTTCACCATGTGCTCGGTCACTGGGGCCTGCTTCCGACTCTACCACCACCCGAACCTTTCCCGACTCCCTTGCTGACTGCTCTGCTGGAAGGCTCTCTCCCTTCTTTGCATAGCTGGTCTTGGTATTGTTTCTTGGGCCACTGCAACAAGTATCCCAAACGAAAGCAATCTCTTCTTTCACAGTTCTGGAGGCCAGAAGTCCAAACGCAAGCGTGTTTCCCTCTGGAGGCTCCAGGCCTCCCTCCTAGCTCCTGGGGGTTGCTGGCCACCCTTGGTGTCCCTGGCTTGCAGATGACCCCTCCGATTTCAGCCTCTGTCTTCATGTGGCCTCCTCCTTGTGGATCTTCCCATCATCCGTACTCTGTATGCACCTGTCTCTGCATCTCTGTCCTCTTTGTATAAAGACACCAGTCATACTGGATTAGAGCCCACTCGAATGCCTTCATCTTACCTCGATCACATCTGCAAAGACCTTGTTTCCAAATAAGGCTCCATTCACAGAGGCTAGGACTCAGTGTAGCTCCCTTGGGGACAGAATTCCACCCATAGCTGTCTGTTCTTATCGTGCAGGTCTCAGCTCGAATGTTATCTCCTTGGAGATGTTTTCCTTGATGACGCCATGGCAGGAGTTATCAGCCTCCACGCCGGTGACATTTGAGGCTGCATCATTCTTTGTGGTGGGGCTGTGCTGGGTGTTGTAGACTGTTTAGCGACATCCCTGGCCTCTACCCACCAGATGCTGGTAGCATCCACTTCTCCTCCAGCCTCCCAACACACACAACCAAAAATATCTCCCTGGGTGGATGGGGGCACAATCACCCCAGATGAGACTCAGCTGCTGCTCAGTGACCTGTGATCTTCCCCAGACCTTTCCTTTTTATTCTCCCTCTTTTTTCCTTCCTTCTTTTTTCCTTTTCTTTTTTGTAGCACTCAGTATAATCAGTTATTTTCTTGTTTAATTATGTCTTCTGTTTTATCATCGGTGGAGGTTTTATTTTTTGTATTTTGTAGAGATGGGGTCTTGCTGTGTTGCCCAGGTTGATCTCGAACTCCTGGCCTCAAGCGATCTTCCTGCCTTGGCCTCCCAAAGCGCTGGGACTCCAGGCAGGAGCCACCATGCCTACCTGATTTTTGTATCTTTACTGGTAGAAACAAGGTTTGGCCATGTTGCCCAGGCTGGTCTTGAACTTCTGGCCTCAAGCGATCCTCCTACCTCAGCTTCTCAAAGTGCTGGGATTCCAGGCAGAAGCCACGGTGCCCAGTCTATTGGTGGAGGTTTGAAATGCGGCTGCATGTCCATGTCCTTTGACAGTCATTTTCTCTTCCCATTTCCCTCCCTTTAGACCCTTGGGCCCTCTCTCTCCTCTCAGTACATGTAGGAGGAGGAATGAGAGCAGGCAGCCAGGAGACCCAAATCAAGGCTCAGTCCTTTCTTTGCCTCCTTAACCCCCAATGGTCCTCCTGCTTGAGTGAGCCTCAGAATCCCCGGGGAGCTGATGGGAACAGACCACCGGGCCCCACCTCTGCCTTTCTTATTCAGGGGTCTGGGTTCCAACTCAGAAGCTGCATTCCTGTCGATTCCCAGGGGATACTGTTGATCCGGGGACCACACTCAGAACCATGGTTCTGCTTCAACTCATGAGCACCAATGGTTTACGTTCTGGGCTATTCCTAAGTCCTGTCTGCTTTTTATTTTTTGGTGTGTGTGGCATTTTTCAGATAGAAGAATAGCAGCCCCGGGAGTATAATGGAATTGCTGGTGCAAATCCCTTCTCCAGGGGTGAGAATTGAGAATTGAGCACAGGGGCAGCCCGGTGGCCTGGTGTGCCAGGGGAAATGCCCCCCACAGCTCACCCCCTCAGAGCGATGCCCTGCTGGCAGCTTGAGCGGCCTTTTCTTGCAAAGGCTCATTAGAGGACACAGTGACAGGTCTCGCCCGCACCCCAGCTCTGGAAACAGCCAGAGAACCTACATAGCCGTGGGAGGCTGTAATAGGCCCCGTTAATTATGCTGCCATTTGAAGGAACATAATCGTCCTTGCAAAGTGGAAAAATGACGGGTTACCAGGCTGTCAGAGGCGGCTCGGGTGAGCTGTCAGCCCATGCACAAGTGACTTTTTAATTGAAATCGGTTTCTGTTCTGCTTCACTGGGTCCCTGCTCTCTTTTAGAAGGCTCACATCCTTCGGCGAGGACAGACACAGACACCACCCAGGGAGGCGGTGTCAGGAATAAAGTGAGCTTGTCTCAGCCCACAAACAGCCGCGAATGTCAGGGCATGGGAGAATAATTAGCTATTCCAGGAGATAGATTTGTTTTTATTTCTAACCCCAAAGCTAATTGTAAGAAATGAAATCTGTGTTTGTTTTTCTTTAGGTTTGTTTGAATTTACAAGTCTTAAGTCTTCGGGAACTAGGTCAACTAGACCTTGCATATGCTTACACCCTGGGTGAATGAAGTCTTTATTTGCACCTCCGCCTCTCTCCAAAAAAAGAATTTGAGACAGCGTACAACAAAGACATCTTTAAATCATAATTTAAAAGATTAGCGTGACAGAAATGGCAAGTTAGGTCCAGTGAAAACAGGAGTCACTGCCAGCCCTAGGAATGAACAATACCTATGATGAAGCATCTGATTCAGCCTTGAGCTTCCTAGTAGTGAGGTCAAAAAGAGAAACCCAGGACGCCTCATCCCTCTCACTATAGAAAGAAGAAAACAGCAATTCCTTAGTTTATGTCTGATACCAAACTCTTTTTTTTTTTTGAGATGGAGTCTGGCTCTGTCGTCCAGGCTGGAGTGCAGTGGCCGGATCTCAGCTCACTGCAAGCTCCGCCTCCCGGGTTTATGCCATCCTCCTGCCTCAGCCACCCGAGTAGCTGGGACTACAGGCGCCTGCCACCTCGCCCGGCTAGTTTTTTGTATTTTTTTAGTAGAGACGGGGTTTCACCGTGTTAGCCAGGATGGTCTCGATCTCCTGACCTCGTGCCTCCCAAAGTGCTGGGATTACAGGCTTGAGCCACCGCGCCCGGCCTCTGATACCAAACTCTAAAGTAAATTCTTATGTTGGGCTTTATATAAGGGATATGAAGTTACAGGTCTCTATTTTTATTTTTTATGAGACAGAGTTTTCACTCTTATTGCCCAGGCTGGAGTGCAGTGTCATAATCTCTGCTCACTGTGACCTCCGCCTCCCGGGTTCAAGTGATTCTCCTGCCTCAGCCTCTCGAGTAGCTGGGATTACAGGCATGTGCCACTGAGCTTGGCTAATTTTTGTATTTTTAGTAGAGACAGGGTTTCACCATGTTGGCCAGGCTGGTCTTGAATTTCTGACCTCAGGTGACCTGCCCGCCGTGGCCTCTCAATGTGCTAGGATTACAGGCGTGACCCACCGCACCCGGCTTTGAGTTACAGTTCTCTTGACAAACATTTTATGACAAATGTAAATACAGAATTCCCAGGATGGTTTCTTGAAATAACTTTGGCTAGAAGCCAATCCAGTTAAGGTAATTCATCAAGAAGCTAATCTGACATGGCTCAAGGGTGAAGGTTCCATGTGGCTTCATTTGATCTGAAGATGGACTTTTCTGAGAAATGGAGGAGTAATATTAAGACTCCGGCAGGCTGTGCTATTTTAGCTATTTTCATTGCAAAGAAAAGGGGCCTATGCTCGCTTGCTCAGATATTGGGAGTGTTGCAAGGCTATAATACATGCTTTTGCCTTCCACACGCTTTTCATCAGAAATAGAATGAACCCTATGCAATCAGGCCCTGTCTGGATGCAATTCATGCCTCAGAGCCTTTGCCCTCGCTGTTCCCCCCACAGAACACTGTCCCCTCAGTTTTTACATGCTAGGCTCGTTCGTTAAATATGTGCCCAAATGTCTCTTAGAGAGGCCTTTACTGACTACCTAATGAATACAGCCTTCTCACCCACAAGCCACTCTCTATCATATCACTCTTTCATTTTGCCTTCATCGCAGCTGTCACTCTGAAATCACCTTATTTTCTGTTGCCTCTCCTCATGAGAACAGGGACCATGTCTGTCTTATTCACCCATGAACTCCCGGCACCTTAAATAGTGCCAGGCAGTTAGAACATGCCTCAAAATTATGTGTTGGATGAATAAATAAATAAATAAATAAATAAATATACAATGGATATTTGGCAGTCACCAAATGCTAAGAAGCCAGCCCTGGTCAGAACCCTCATGTACAGTTGTAAATGTTGTACACTGCACAGCTGCAGGAGGTGCTGTCAATTATGTGGCATTCTCCCTCCCGGAAATGTACACTGCACACCCTCTCCAGCGAAATGCAGCAACCCTGGACATGATGTCTCTCAGAGGAAGATGCTAGAAAGCCCTAACTCCCTTCTTAGGAGTTACAAAGACTTCAGCGGACATGAGGATGCTTTCCTCCAGGGCAGGCTCTAGTGGGGCTCAGCTACTCTCTGTTTCTGTATCTCTGGGTGTCTTCTTGCGTATTCTCTCGCTACCATTCAGACATCCTGAGCTCTATGCAGAGTGTCTCGGTCACAGCTTTGCCTTGCTCCTGGCTTCCCCCATTCACCTTTCCTCTCCACCTTGGGTCTTTCTGATCCTGTTGCCAACCACCTGATCCCCCTCCACATTCCTAATTCAAAGAAGGAGAATCTTATTGGGCTTGCTTATCCTGTTTGGGAGATTCTTCATTCTAAGCCTCCTCACTGGTTGCCTGCCAGCCAATGGATTGGCTGCTGACATTGAGTTGCCCCCTCGGTCCAGTCAGCTTCACCCATGAGGCAAGAGGCCTCTGGTACAAAGCTGGGGCTGTACCTTGGATATGGACTGACAGTGGGGCAGCCTGTCTTCTCCTTGAATCACGGAGCAACACATTGACTTGGCCAGGCTCAACTTCCCCTCTCTAAGGTGAGCCAGGTATCGGCCACAGACAGACAATAGATCTGTGTGTCTGAAAACAAAATGGACAAGGGGCAGGGCTTCTATTTCACTGTGAAAACCAAACCAGGAAATCAGGCTTCTTACACACTTCACACACAGGCAGAGCTACGAATTTTCACAAAAAAGCAGCTTTGGCTGTATTAACAAATCCTAGGTTTAGACGGTCAGCATCAAGCCCATGGGATATTTGTGTGCAGGTTTTCTCTGAAGGAGATTTTGGAGAATGAAGTTGCAATTTATTCTCCTCTGACAAGGAAGCCCCAACAAAGGAAGTTCCTAACTTTTCGTCCTCTTGCTAGCAAGGAGGCTGCTTTCCCCTGAACTTCGCTGTCCCACTGTCCACATCGGCAAGGGCACCCTCAGGCTCACTTGAGAAAGGCTTTAGGAAGG
>NW_012103587.1:1000872-1002606 GCF_000951045.1 Mandrillus leucophaeus
GCTGCACAAGATGTGGATGCAGCTCATCAGCACGATCTTCAGCCAGACAGGAAAGTGCATGATCCCATAGGATCCCATTTGCATTGAATTTAGAAACAGCAAGCGGCCCCGAAGCATTAGGGCTCAGGATGGCGGTGCAGTGGAATTGCTATAGGACCTGGAAGGTGGCCTGCAGAGGGCATTTGGGGAATTAAGAAGGGGCTGATTTTTCATCTGGGTGCTGGTTACGCAAGTGTGTTCACTCATGAAAATTCCTTGAGCTGTGCACATACAATTTTTCTGTATATGTTCTGTTTCAATAAAATGTTTGTTAAGACTGGATGTGGTGCCTGGCGTCTGTAATCCCAGCTACTTGGGAGGCTGAGGTGAGAGGAGGATGGGTCAAGCCCAGGAGTTTGAGGCTGGAGTGAGCTGTGATCACACTACCACACTTCAGCCTGGGTGATAGAATGAGACCCTGTCTTCCCCAGGAAACTTTTTAAAAAGACAATGCAAAATGAGAGACACAGAGCACTGTGGTGGCCCAGTGCTGCCTGTGACTTGGTTTGGGGGCGATGTCTTCCTTCCTCCTCTCATTGACAGACAGCACATCTGCGCCGTCTTCAGGCTCTGGGTGAGAGATTCTGTATCTCCATGCAAAATCTGGCAGCAATTCTACCACAAGCAAGTGAGCGTGACAGGCCCGAAGGGCTGCGTGCCCTTCCAGGGGCTCAGATGTCCCGACCTTGGACAGTGGCACTGGTTTGGCTGCCCCGCTCGAGCTTGCCTGCCTGTGAGGTCACCCCACGGCCCTGGTAATGACATCCCAGTGTGAAGTCACAGGCTGCTTCCTCCACCCCCATCCAGCGGTGGACAGCCCTAGAGTCAAGGACAAGGCCATTTTTAGAAGAGTGACTGAGACACATTTTGGCGGCTTTTCCAGGTCTGCCAGGACCTGCAGCATACCTCAGGGTCAAACTGGAAGGTATTTGCAGTCCATAAAATTGACATGAGGCATCTTATTACCAATGTTATTCTTGGATGGAAATTACATTTCAGAGACACTGGAGACCCAGGTATTGAATCCCCAGTCCACGGACCTTCCCCCAGCTAGTGTGCAATGAGCATGCTGCAGGGTCATTATTTGGATGGTGAACAGGGCCAGGGATTCCCAGGGGGCTCGCAAATGAGCTCAAAGAGATGCTTTGTGGGGTTTGCCATGGCTTGGGTGTGAGGACCCACCTGTGAGTCTTGGTTGGAGTAGTCTGTCTGAGCTCACATCCGAAGAATGCACAGAACTTTCCAGGTGACACAGGATAGAACAGGCATCCCTAACAGAGAATGGCATGTGCAAAGGCCCTGCAGCAGGAGCATGCAGGAAAGAAGGCAAGATTGGCTGGGCCCAGAAGGGGACAGGAGTGTGGAGAGGCGGGTAGGGACCAGACCCCACAGGGCCTTGCAGCCACACTGAAGAGTTTTGCTTTATTTTAAAGCCAACAGGAAATCGTCAGAAGGGGTTAAAGGAGACTGGAGCTGGGGGTGGGAGGGCATTAACTTTATTAAACCCACTTTTGGAAGGATCACTCTGCCTAAGTTTCTCTAAAGCCACCCTGGGCTGGCGGAAAGAAAGATGTATGGGACATGGCCTGTCCTGCAAGGAGTTTACAGTCGAGATGGAGACATGGAAATAAACTGTCTGGAGAAACACGTAATGAGGCAAATGAATGACCTAGAATAGCACCGTCCACAGGAAAT
>NW_012103587.1:1004526-1007687 GCF_000951045.1 Mandrillus leucophaeus
CAGTCTTCCACCTCTGTGTCTAGAATCCCTTCTGTGGCGCCATATTGTCTTTCCGGTAACTGCTAGCTGAGGATGCTCATCTTCACTGGCATCCCTACTGATACGGTTTGGCTCCGTGTCCCCACCCAAATCTCATCTTGAATTGTAATCCCCACACGTTTCGGGAAGGACCTGGTGGGAGGTGACTGGATCATGGGGGCAGTGTCCCCATGCTGTTCTCATGATAGTGAGAGAGTTCTCACACGCTCTGATGGTTTTATAAACGGCAGTTTCCTTGCACTTTTGCTCTCTTTCCTGCCACCTTGTGAAGAAGGTACTTGCGTCTCCTTTGCCTTCCACCATGATCCTAAGTTTCCTGAGGTCTCCCCTGCCATGCAGAACTGTGAGTCAGTTACACCTCTTTCCATTATAAATTGCCCAGTCTTGGGTATTTCTTTAGAACAGTGTGAAACACGGACTGATACACCTACAATGCCTAGTGTTGGCTTCCAAATGGGGATGGTCGCAACTGGCTGAGATGAAATCTCTCAGGCTGTTGCCTCCTAAGCATTTCGGTGCTAGCACCCTCTCACCTCGGGGCCTCTGCACCTGCTGCTCCAGCCTGGATCCCCTGTCTTCCAGATGGTCTCATGGCTCACTCCCTTCCTTTATCTATTTGCCTCCTTAAAGGATCCTTCTCAAAGCTCCCATCCTGGTGTTTTCCCTAACTGGGGCATACCTCTGCCTGCCAGCAGCCACTGCCACCTGCCATCCAAGGGTCTGTTTGTTTGTTTATTATCTGTCTGTCCACTGGAACATCAGCTCCCTGAGGGTAGCAGGAACATTGTTTTATTCTCTCCTGTGTCCTCAGCACCTTGAACAGTGCCTGGCATAGAGTAGAAGTTAGTAACTATTTATGGAATGAATGGATGCCTAATCAATATTGATTTCTTAGTTTGGACTTTCTGTCGGAGTGAAGAGAAGGGACTCTGCGGGCTCATCCAGTGCTTTGTAGGGTAACTAACTTGTCCTAGTTTGCCAAGACTTTCCCAGTCTTAGCATTGAAAGTCCCATGTCCTGCGAGCTCCTCAGTCCCCAGGAAATTAAAGGTCAGTCACCTTAGGGCTATGATTTTATGAGCGCTGTCATCCATGCTGTTAATGATAGCAGCTCACCCTTACCGGGTGCCAGATGTTGCTCTAAGCATGTCATATGAACGACTTTCTTGAATCATCATAGTGGTCCCATTTAACAGGTGTGAAAACTGAGGCACAAAGAGTGTGGCAGTGGGTAGAGGCAGGTTTTGAATCCATGCAATTCACCTCCCCAGTCCAGGCAGTTTGCTCCACTGCCAACCAGCCTCTTGATCAGACAGGAAAGCCCTCCCAGTACCCAAAGCTCTAAAGTCTGTGTTCCACCCCTGCCGGCCACAGAAAGCCGGCCCCAGAAGGGCCACTCTGTCGGCTCAGAGTCCCTGAGTCCACCGCAGCTGCCACTGAGATGCCCATGAGGTCATACTTATTTTGTTTTCATCACACTAGCTCCAAATGAAGTTGGAAAAAAGAAAAAAGTCTGTGTATAACTAACTAACTAAAGTGGGCAAAGGAACAGAAAGTGACAAGAGACATAAATAACCCTGTGAAATGGGGAACTTGGTGAGCCAAAGAGAAGATCAAATATTGGCTGTAAGATCAAATGTTGGCTGTAAGTGCCAGGGACACGTTTACAAACTGAGAATGAGCCTGCCCCCTGCCTCGCCCAGGACGGCTCCCATGCTCCCCTCAGAATGGGAGTATGGCAGGGTGCCTGCCCAGGAGCTCACGTGGCTCACAGGGTGGGCTGTCCCCCAGAGAGAACAGCTGCCCAGGGCTGGAAACCAGGGGAAGGGATGGAGAGGGAAGGATGGCCCTACGTGTGCTTTAATCAGAGACACGTCTTCTTCACCATGTTCCTTTTTATACATGTTGAAGTCTGAGCTATGTGAGCCTGCTTGAAAAATAAATTCAGAATTAAATAAGAAAAACATCTCTAGGCACCTTCCTGACCTTCCCACACAAAGGAAGTAATCTTGTCCTCCTTCAAATTTCCAAGTCCTTGGACTTTTTATTGTGGGTGTTTACTAATCATTTCCACCGGTACACACCCACAAGGATGGCTGGAATGAAAAGGACTGACTGTACTAGGTGCTGGTGAAGATGGGGCTACGAGGGCTCTCATACGGTGCAGGCTGGGTGTAAAATGGTACAGCTGCTTTGGAAGATAGTTGGGAAGTTTCTTAAGAAGTTAAACAGGCCGGGCAAGGTGGCTCACACCTGTAATTCCAGCACTTTGGGAGGCTGAGGCGGGCAGATCACCTGAGGTCAGGAGTTCAAGTCCAGCCTGGCCAACAGAGCGAAACCCTGTCTCTACAAAAATACAAAAATTAGCCGGACACGGTGGCGCACGCCTGTAATTCCAGCTACTTGGGAGGCTGAGGCGGGAGAATCGCTTGAACCCGGGAGGCGGAGGGTGCAGTGAGCAGAGATTATGCCATTACACTCCAGCCTGGGTGACAGAGTGAGACTCTGTCTCAAAACAAAACAACAAAAAGGTTAAACACACCCTTGACCTGTGACCCAGCCATTCCACTCCTGGTACACCCCATAGAAGTGTGTACATGTGTTCACCAAAAGTCACATCCTGGAAAATTCGTAACAGGATTCTTTGTCACAGCCATAATCCTGAGAATTACCCACAGATCTGTTAGCAGGTGAACAGGACAAACGTGGTAGACTCGCACAGCGTGACCTAGCAGAGCAATGACAGCCAGTGTCTGCTGCACAAGATGTGGATGCAGCTCATCAGCACGATCTTCAGCCAGACAGGAAAGTGCATGATCCCATAGGATCCCATTTGCATTGAATTTAGAAACAGCAAGCGGCCCCGTAGCATTAGGGCTCAGGATGGCGGTGCAGTGGAATTGCTATAGGACCTGGAAGGTGGCCTGCAGAGGGCATTTGGGGAATTAAGAAGGGGCTGATTTTTCATCTGGGTGCTGGTTACGCAAGTGTGTTCACTCATGAAAATTCCTTGAGCTGTGCACATACAATTTTTCTGTATATGTTCTGTTTCAATAAAATGTTTGTTAAGACTGGATGTGGTGCCTGGCGTCTGTAATCCCAGCTACTTGGGAGGCTGAGGTG
>NW_012103587.1:1009137-1024263 GCF_000951045.1 Mandrillus leucophaeus
CCCTCCTCTGGAGATAAAATCTAGACCAGCACCCTCCTCTGGAAGTAAAATCTAGACCAGCACCGTCCTCTGGAAATAAAATCTAGACCAGCACCGTCCACTGGAAATAAAATCTAGACCAGCACCGTCCACTGGAAATAAAATCTAGACCAGCACTGTCCACTGGAAATAAAATCTAGACCAGCACCCTCCTCTAGAAATAAAATCTAGACCTGCACCGTCCACTAGAAATAAAATGTGAGCCACAAATGCAAGCTACAGATATAATTTTAAATTTCCTAGTAGCCACATGTTTTAAAAAGAAATATTTTCTGTACTGGGATTCTTCTGAAGACAGAGTGGCTCTAATCACTAGGAGAAGCTCTACCCCACCAAGAAAAAAAAACCCAGAAACAGGTAAAATTAATTTTAACAAATATTTTATTTAACCCAATGTATTTAACACGTTTTCAACATGTAATCAGTGTAGAATGTTATTTATGAGCTTGTTTCACAATCTCTCCGTATTTTACGTCTTTGAAATCCAGGGTGTATTTGATGCTTCCGGCACATCTCAACCTGGACTAGTGAAAACTAGCCCCGTTTTTCATGCACAGCAGCCTCGGGAGTTTAGAGGCTGTCAAACTGGACGACCTGGGTCTCGGCGATGGATGCTAGAGGCTGTGGCTTGAGCTGAGACTTTTAGGCAGGAAGGGCATGAAGAAGGCAGAAAAGATGGGAGTGGGATAGAGAAAAATCCAAAGTCAAGTAACACATGCCAAGCGGTCACATACAAGAGCGTTCACGACTCCGTGGTGGGTGACGACCAGAAGTGAGAAACACCTGTGGATGATGGACAGAGGCCTGAGCATCTGGTGTGGTGGATCAGTCCAAAGGAACAGTAAGCCTCACACCCACGAGGATGGCCAGAATGAAAAAAGCAGAGAATAACCAGTGCTGGCGAGGAGGCAGAGACATCGAGGCCCACATACATTGCCGCTGGGAGTGGAGGATGGTGCAGCTGCTGCAGAACACAGCCCGGAGGTTCCTCAATCAGTTAAACGTGGAATTCCCCTAGGACCCAGAAATTCCACTTAGGTCTCTCTCCGGAAGAATGGTAAACAGGTTCTAACCAGAATGTGTGCACGAATGTTCACAGTGGCGCTATTCACAGTAGCCAAAAGGTGGAGACCACCGAAATGTCCTTCCCCAGATGAACAGGCAGACAAAATGTGGTGCACGCTTGCGTGTGTGCACGTGTGAGTGTGCACTGGAATATGATTCAGCCATAAAGAGGAATGAGTTCCAATCCACGATACCACGTGGATGAACCTTGAAAATATGACCTAAAGTGAACGAAGCCAGACACACAAGGCTGCATGGTGTGTAATTCCATTTATACCAAATATCCAAAATGTGGCTAGAGCCAGAATGCCGATAGATCCATAGAGACAGAAAGCAGATGGAGGTTTGCCAGAGGCTGGGGGAAGGGAAGGAATGAGGACTAATTACTTAATGGGTAGGGGGTTTCCTTTGGGGGTGATGAGAACATTCTGGAACTAGATAGAGGTGACTGCACCACTGTGATTGTCCCCAATGCCCCAATGGAAAAGTGTATTTATGTCTATCTTGCCACAATAGAAATAAATTTTCCAAAAGCTAAAAAAAAGGAATTCTAGAGCTACCTCTCAGTCAACATGGACCTATTTCACAAAACAGCATTGAGAGGAAAAAGTACAACATTGAGAGGAAAAAGCAAGTCGCAAAAGAATACGGTAGCAGGTGTTGCTGCCGCCACACCCCACACTTCCTCAGCCCACCCGAGCCCCTGGTTCCTACACACAGCGGCTGCTTTCCACTCCAGGCACCTGTGTCGCCCTCCCTGAAGAATTCCTCTGCCCACACGAGCGGTTCTTGACCAACAAGACGGACGGGAGGTATCATAACACTGAAGCACGCAGGAGCGGCCGCAGCCTCCAGCTTCCCTGGCCCCGGGTGGGGACAAGGCTGAGTTGTATGCACCACTCTCTGAGCCCCAAGGGCCAGCCCCCTGCCCGCAGCCGCTTCACCAGCTCCCCTTCGTTGCCTCTTCTCCCTTCCGTTCCCTGCCTCACTGGGCTCCCAGGCTCACCTCCCACAGAGACTCTGCACCAAACCCTCTCCAGATCCGCTTTGGGAGAAGACAAACACAGACAGACCCGCGTGACATCAAACCACAGAGGCCAGGCTTGAAATCGTGCACCACAGCAGAGGCACTGCATGGGTGGTGACAGGCTCAAGACACTCGCGGGAGTGACAACACCAAGTCCAGGGTGGTGGCCGCTGCCACCCCTGCTGCATGGGGGTGGGCTGGGATAGGCTAGGGATGCCCCCTGTGAAGGGCACCCCAGGGGTCGCACACGTTGTGGAATCATTTACCTTGTAAGCACGGGTGGCAGGTCCCTGGGGGTGGTGATGCATGTATTTCTTGAACGCCTGAAATATTTCATCATCATCACAAAGCAAAGCATGAGGTAGGTGTGTTTGGCAGCCAAGGCGTTGAGAGGGATGGGGCATTTCAAAGTGGAGGATAGGGTGAGCCTATCCCTAGGAGTGGAGGATAGGACTCCTGCCCAGGCGAAGTGGGGTGGCACTGGGTGTCCTACGGTGGGGAGGCTGAGAGACAGGGCTCTTTGTGTCACTCTGCCTGGGAGCCACAGGTCCAAGGCTGTGAGGGGCTCCCAAGGCAGGGAGGCCACCATCACAGCTGCAGTCAGATGGCACCATGGTGGGGGTGGTGCAGAATCAAAAGAGAAAAAGGTGTGTGAACACGCTTCAAAGGCGGGTCCTGAGACCTCTGGGCTTAATTGGAAGTTGGCGCCAAAAGTGAGTGAGGCATTGGAAGTTTCAAGTCTGGGTGACGAGGTGAACGGGAGGACCCTTGGCAGGCGTCTGGACACCCAGAGGGTTTTATTTATTTTCATCTGTCAGGGCAGGGAGCTGGCATGGGTTTGTGCAGGCTCACACGCTATTTGTCCTGATTTTGGAGACAGGCTGAGACCAGGAGCCCTCTGACCTCATCATGTTGGATTTCCAGGTAATCATGCAGCCCCTACATTGTCCCCCGCTTAGCTCAGAGCCCCATTCAGCCCTCCCAGCCCTGGCCACGTCATCTATGGAACCCCGGAATGCATTTCTGAGAGGCAGGCTCTGGCTGGGGTCTTACCCCACCTTTCTCAAGCCATTTCTGTCCTGGGGTCCATGCACTCACAGTTCTTAGGGAGTAAAATCTTAGCGGGGTTCTGTGTCCCCTCTGACAGAGCCCGAATGCCCCCAATTCTTCACCCCCTTTTTCTAGCCGCACCCTTTGCTATGTAACTTACTTTTTCCAGGTTTAATGGGCTTTATTTAAGTTTGATGGATTTTGATGGTTGTATACAGTCATGTAACGGCCACCACAGATGAGATCGAGAGCACTTAGAAGGCCCCCAAAAGTTCCCTGTGCCCCTTGGCAATCAAATCTCACCCTGACCGCCAGCTCCAGGCAATCACAAACCTTTCTGTTCCTATCACTCTGCCTTGTGTAGCATTTTCTATAAATGTCTCCTCTTGAGTTTAGCTCCTTTCCCTTCCATAACGCTTTTACACTCATATATGTTCTGTGTGCATCGGTAATTCACTCTTTTTCGTTGCTGAGCAGGATTCTGTAGGGTGGATAAACTGCAATGTGCTTATGCACTCACCCGTTGGTGGACATCTGAGTTGTTTTTGTTGGGGTGATTGTGAAAAGACAGCCCAGTGCTATAGACATTTGCATACTGGTCTTTGTGCAGACATAACTCGTTTCTCTGGGGTGAACACTGAAGAGAGCAATTGGTGGGTCGCATGGTCAGTTTATGTTTGATTATAAGTTCTGCTAGACTACGTTCCAAAGCTCTATCATTTTGCATTCCTGTCCGCAGTGTATGCAAGTTCCACTTGCTCCACATCCTTGCTAACACTTGCTATTGTCAGTCTTTTTAAACTTAGTCGTTTCAGGGGGTGTGCAATGATAACTCCCTGCAGTTCTGATTCCTGCGTCAACTTTGCAGCACCCTCCATGCTGGCGCTGGTCTCAGTCGTATGACTGGATTTGACGAACAGAATGAGGCAGAAGTGGCTGGGTCAGTTCCATGTCTGAGTCTCAAGAGGCCTTGCATGTTTCTGCTTGTTCTCTTGCCCTCTGCCACACTCTTGAGAATGTCTGTGGGCTGGCCTGCTGGAGGGTAAGGGACACATGGAGGAGTGTTGAGTGGCCCCAGTTGTCCCAGCAAGACCAACCTAGATCAGCCAATGGTCAGTCTTTCTATATCTTTCATGACCTTGACGCTTTTGAAGAATACTGGCCAATTATGTAGAAAGTCCCTCAATTCGATTATGTCAGATGTTTTTTCATGGTTACATTGAGGTTATGCAAGAATGCCACAGAGGTGATGTCGTGTCCTCAATCCATCTTACCAGGGGTGATGTCAACCTTATCACCTTTTCACTGGAGACATTGACCTTTGTTAAGGTGGCATCTGCCAGGTTTCTCTCTGTATGTAATAAGTATCTTACGGGGAGATACTTGAGAACTTTCAAATATCCCCTTTCTCTTCATATTTTTACTTGATGGTTTTAGCATGCATCAATGATTCTTGCCTGCAGCAATTAAGACTGTCAGATTTGCTTAATGATGACTTTCTATTTCATCATCTCTCCTACACTCATTCATTAGAACTCTACCATAAGGAAGAGCTGTGTGTTCTCCCCATCCTATCTATTAGATCAATCATTTATTTATAGCAGTATGGACTCATGGATATTTATTTCATTCTCTGGGCAATACCCCTTACTATCATTATTTGTTTTTCTTGGCTTGAATATTCTCAGATTTGGGCTTTGGGTACTTCTTGTAGTTTTCCGCAATGCCCTTTTGATGTGATGCTATCATTATTTTTGGTACATCCTTACTTTCCAACAGTATGGACTCATCTTTGTTTTCCCCATCCCAGTCCTGAAACCAGCCCTTTCTCCAAATGTTCACTGGTTCCTTGGTTGGAGAATGGTGCATAGGAACCAAGATCTGAGTGCAAGGGTGCTCTTCACTGTTGGGATGTCATTGCTTCTGGGTGTGTTGGAGTCATGCATGCACACATTTGCATTTATACATCTATCCATCTGTGTGTGTATACATGTGTGTGTATGTGTTACCATGAGTTAATACCAATTACTCTGATTTCAAACCAACACAGTGAGATTTTTCTAGTTATTTTTAATTTCTTTCAAAATCACTTCGGTTCTTCTAGAAAATGAGCTCTTCACCTAGCTTAAGAACGTAGAGATGTCATGTATGGTTGGGCAGGTTGTTCGCTGTCCAAGGGTGTTCCAGCTCAGGAGAGCGATGGGAGCCGAATGCATCCATGCTCTACTCCTTAAACTCTGCACTCTAACATGTGCTCTGGGTCCACCAGAGGAAGGGATGCCCTCCTTTCACTTGTGCAAAGGCACTGGGTGAGCTAGCAGCAGCCCTGGTCGACTGCTGTCTCAGGATATTTTTGTGTTTACTTGTGAAACACCCTGGCTTGGGCTGGATTCCCCCAGAGGCAGATTGTGAGCTGAGGATTTGAGGGCGAGGAGTATTTTGGGACATGATTCCAGGAAACTCCCAGAGAGAAGCAGTGGGAGTGAGGCAGGAAAGAAAGCATGCATCAGGGAGCTGGTTACTACTGGGCCGCCGAGGCTCCATCTCAGTAAGGAAACCTGGAAGACAGGGAGGAACACGCCTTGGAGTTGCTTCCCTAAGGGATCAACTTCTGTCGGTCACCACTCAAGGCTCCTCCTGATGGGAGCAGGCACACAGTCCCTGGCACTTCTGGCCCTGAGTGCCCAGGGGATGAGTGCCTGACATCGATGGCATCTGCTGTCCTCTGTCTCCTGCTTTCCCCATGGGATGAACTAGCTTGAGAGGCAGAAGATCCCTGAGCAGGCAGAGGGACTCTGTAGGAGTCTCAGAGCTCCTGAGGCTGCAACCTCCCTCTGGAGCCCTGCGAAATCTTCAACATCCGGTTTTATGAGCCTCACAAACCTTCCAGGGGCCTCTCCGGCTCTGGGCGGGCTGCGTTGGAGGCCTGGTGCCCACGTGTCTCCTGGGCCTCCACCTGTGCCCCGCCTGTTTGCACAGCATGCGAGAGCTGAGCACCTGAATTTGCTCTTTGACTCAAGTGTTTCACTCACTCACGGTAATAGTGGCTGATAATTCTTGAGCTAACACACCTTCTACTTTGCAGTCTAGCCTTGTTTGTCTTGCAGCCCTGCTTTATTATCTCTGAGATCGGATGAAACTTAGGGGCACCAGCACTGCCAAGGGAAACCCTGGCCCCTCCTTCCCTGGGATCAGCTGGGTCCCCGGGGCTCAGGCTTTACGACCCCTGCTGCTTGGTTACCCACCTCCCCGCTGGGGCCCTGACAGGTCGGGGGAGAGGCAGATAGAGGACTTACCAGTGCAGTGCAGACAGTGTGTGCTGCTGGGCAGACCAGAGCAGAGTGAGTCGGATTTGGCTTTTTATAATCATTCAGGTGCCAGGGTGGGCACGCGTCCTGGGTCATCCTTTCAGCAAGGGCTCACATCACAGCCTGTCACCAGCAGTAATTCAGCAGGAGTGTTTAGTTTCCTCCCTATGGGATCAGCGAGGGCAGCTGTCTAAGCCCCAGGCACACTGCCTGGGGCGGAGGTGGGGGTGGGGGCCGTCCTCCTAGGGCTGCCCTGCCTCTTGGCAGGTGATCAGCCTTGACCTCCTTGTGTGGTTTGGGGGGCTGCCTCCCATCTTTGTCAGAGTTTAACCTCTACGATAAACGAAACCAGGGTTTCTCAGAAACAGGCACTGCTGTCGGGGCAGCAAGATGACTTCACGTGGAAAACAGAATGGACTTAAATGAGATCAAGCCACCTCGTGGAGAAGCCATTCGCCTTCCAATTTGTTTTAATCCTGCTGGTTATTGCAAAGAGAAAGACTTAGTCTGGTGCAAATGAGTCTTTAATGCCTCTGAGGACTTCCTAATTTTTCCTTTTTTCCTTTTTTTTTTTTTTAAATAAGAAAAGTTAAGCCTCAGGCTGTTCATTTTTCCAGTTGGAATTTAATAACCGTGTTTTGTTTTCATAGAATTTACTTTTGCAGTTGTTTATTCATGGCAGGGCCTCCTGGTTTTCCATTTAGGGGAGTGGTAGGAAGTTTTCCTTTAAATTGATTTATTGTATATATCTTTTTACAGTGAGTCCTTAATATATTTTGTAGGTAATAATATGGGTGAGGTTGGACCTCTGACCCTGTACAGAAAAAGCGTGCTGATCTCTGTTATATAGGGTACGTGACTGGTAATAGGTATTTTATCAGTGACATTGATAGAGTAAAAATGTGGAAGGTAATATGCAAATAACTAAAGTACTGGAAAATACTTGGCAAATCCCAAGAAACTAAACAGAAATTCCACTGGGAGGGCCTTTGGTAACCATAGAAAATTCCCAGTCTTTCAATTGTGTGCCTGGCTGTTTGCCTGATCACTTTATCACTCTTGAGATACTGCATTGATGACTCCATGAGCTGGAATTCACTGTGTTCATATCCTTTCCTGGTTCTGGGAGGGTTGTGGTTGGGTAAACTGGCCGGCATAAATACGCAATTTCTCCCTCTCTTTTTCTGTATGGCCAGCCTTTAATTTTCTTTTTTAACTTGGGCTCTAGACCTATGTCTGGTTTCCCATGCAATCCTCTGGTAGCTCTGGTTTCCAGTTAATTCCTTAATTACAGTATCTACCTCCACTTCCGCAAGCATTTCCTGAGCTAAACGCTGAGTTGGAGATACACAAGTGAAAGACATGACCTGTCCCCATGGACAGCGCGCATCGCAGGGAACTCATCACCACCACCTCAGGGAGCTCTCATCACTATTGTCATTGCTGCCACCACCAGCAAGAAGAAGCGACTAAGCCCCAGTTGTTATCTACAGTGGACCAACAAACACTTGCCTAAATCACCAGGCTGGCTTAACAAAAGTGGCCCACTAGACAGGAGAGGACAGAAAACCAGACGTCCTGGCATGTCCATAGGGCCTCTGTGCTAACTATCCCCCAGGCCAGGAGTGCTCTCCCTTGCTTTCTCATGGGTGGATCTTTCTCAATGTTCACTTTTCATTTTAAACATACAAAAGGCCTTCCCTGCCTACTTGATCTACTAAAGTCCCATGGTTACTTTCTGTCACTTTATTCTGTTTAATTTCTCTTGCAGCACTTCTCACTATCTGAAGTGATCTGGTTTGTTGATCAGCTTCTTTATTTCTGTCTTGCCTGATGTGAATACAAGCCCCCAGCCTGTCTGCTCAACAGCTGTACCCTCAGGGTGTAAAACGGTGGCTGGCACAGTGAGTGCTCACTAAATGCTTGCCAAATGAATATATGAATCCTGTGGGTTTTTGAAAAAGGAACGAACATGCATTACTACTACCTGTGATTCTTCACAGTTAAAAAGGAAAATGAAGTTTCACCTATGAGTTTTCTTATACAGTGAAAACATGAATAGGTTTGGTCAAGAGCCACAACATAAATTTTAAAGTCAAAAATTAACATCATTAGAGATTTTTTTTGGCGAATTATCATGCCTGATGATCCTTCTGCATCACTTTAATTCTTAGTATTGTCATCATTGTCACGATGACCATCACCAGGACAGAGCATTGCAGTTTGAGGATAATAAAATGTTAAAGACCCTAGAGAATATCTGGGGAGAGGCCTTGTTATACTCATGAAGAAATCTGAGGTCCAGAAAGATGACATGAATTGCTAAAAGATTTTTCCATGCAGTCCTCTGGTAGTTCTGGGTTCCAGTTAATTAATCCAGTTGTCACCAGCACCACCACCATCACCACCATCACCTCCATCATCACCATTACCATCATAATCATCATCATCAATACCACCACCACCACCACTACCATCATCACCATCACCATCATGACCATCACTACCATGACCATCATCATCATCATCATCATCACTATCACCACCATCACCATCATCACCACCATCACCATCACTACCATCACCACCACCATCACCATCATCATCACCTCCATTATCACCATCACCACCATCATCACCACCATCATCATCACCTCCATTATCACCATCACCACCACCATCATCACCACCATCATCATCACCTCCATTATCACCATCACCACCACCATCATCACCACCATCACCATCACCTCCATTATCACCATCACCACCACTATCATCACCACCATCACCATCACCACCACATCACCATTATCATCACCATCACCTCCATCATCATCATCATCATCACTATCGCCACCATCACCATCATCACCTCCATTATCACCATCACCACCACCACCATCACCATCATCACCATCACCATCGTTATCACCTCCATCATTACCATCACCACCATCACCATCACCATCATCATCATTATCACCTCCATCATCACCATCACCACCATCACCGTCATCACCTCCATCATCACTATCACCATCACCATCACCACTGTCACCATCATCACCTCCATCATCACCATCACCACCACCATTGCCACCATCATCTGGGTCATCACTGTCATCACCACCATCATTGCCATCATCACCACCATCATGACTACCATCACACAAATGAGCCAACTTTAGAATGCCCCAATGCTTGAAATACCCTAAGGTAGCCACAAGGAGTTCCAGAGGAAAAACTCCTTAAGAACATTGGGAACCGTTATCTTGTCATAGCACCAACACTCTTGTGCATCGCCCCCTAGGCTGAAAACAGATCAGGGTGGTCTCCTGCCAGGAAGAAAAACTTCTTATGGCTCTGTTCAAATTCCCTAGAAAAATATCTGTGGCTGAGGAATTTGTATATTAAATTTTAGTGGTTTGCACATACAGTTTCTAAAACTCCCTTTCTCCTGTTATTTATTTGCTTACTCTAATTTAGGCACTTAAAGAAGACCCAAAATTCAGTGAGCAAGTCCCCATCAACCACCAGAAACAGAAAACAGGTGTGTTGTTCTGAGAGCCACATGACCAAGGCTGGGAGGACTCCCCTCCCTGAGACGCCAAGATAAACACACTCACAGCATCGCCATGGAAATAGTGGCTTACAGTTCAAATGCTCAGGAGGGGATAGGAAAAAAAAATCAGGACAGCACCATAGAGAACAATTTCCCTCATCAACTTCTGTGCTCCTCCCAAGGGCAGAGGACCTGCAAATTACATCATGGCCTCTTGAGTAGTTTCCACAAGGACCGATATTGATGGGGATCTAGAAAAACAAAGGCAAGCCGTGCCCCAGACAAGTCTCCATCTCAGAAGCGGAAGTCCTTGACATAAGCCAACCATATTGGCAAAGCCCTCGCTGGGTGAAAAGTGCAAAGCAAGGACAAAGAGATGATGAGAAAACCAAGTCTGAACATTTGCTTGGACAAGTTAGAGTCAAGGAGACAGCTGGAGCTGAAAAAAGAAATCCAATGTTAACAGGAGGCATCCAGTGTTTTAACGGCTGTTGTCCAGTATGGTAGCTGCTGGCCACATGTGGCTATTGAACCCTGAAATGTGGCTAATGCAACTGAGAAACTGGACTTTTAGTTTAATTTAATTTTAATCAACCTAAATTCAAAAACTGATACTTGATTCAGTTGTTAGGAAACTTTTGAAGTATGTTTGATACAACTTTAGAAGGTGAATCTAGCTTTTCAACTGTGACGGGAGTCTTTTATGGAATTTACAGTTTTTAAATAAATCATAAAATGTACATAACTTTACACATTTTCTGTTAACATATAACATGCAAATTGACATACAAATAAGTATAAAATGCACATCGAATTTCGAAGACTTGGTACCAAAAAATAATGTAAACTATCTAATTCGTATTTTTTAATATTGTTGGCCTGTTGAAATGGTAATATTTTAGATGTGCTGGGTTAAGGAATATATGTTATTAAAATTATCTTCACCTACTTCTTTTTATTTTTTCAAGTGGCCAATAGAAAATTTAAAACTACATAGGCAGCTTGAATTCTGTTTCTATTGGACAGGGCGGCTGCAGTCAGTCGGGAGCTGACAGATACTTCAGGCCAGAGAGGCTATTGACACAGGTCAATTGTTTTGGTGCCTCCTGTCCTGTGCCCAGTCCCCAGCCACCACCTTGGGAGTAAATGTTAGCTGAGAAGCTGTTGCTCACCCAGAGAGGAAGTATGGTGTAATTAGAAAACTGAATCATAACTTAGATATTTTACAGCTCCCTGTGTTATCATGGACTCTGGAACATTCCATAGAGTCTCAATACCCTGAGTAATTTCTGGGGAATTTTGACTCTGATCACCCAAGTAATTGGGTCAGCCTTGGTCTGACTTCTCAAAACCCCAAAAGTCCTATGCCCTGAATATGCCAGACTCCGTGGACCAGCTGATGTACCCTGAGCTGCTGCAGGTAGATTCTGGAGTTTGAGATACATAAGAATGCAACGGTTTTGTAAATCTAAAATTATTTCAGATTAAAAAGTTTAGTTTTAAAAATATGTAACAAGTCTTGGGCCTGAAGCCAACCTGAAGATTCCTCATTTTATGACCAGAAGATACAGCTTAGTAGTTCCTGAAGGAGTCATTCTCTAGTTCTCTGCCTGCCAATATGGCGGCCACCAGCCCTGTGGGGCCACTGAGTGCTTTCTCCCTTCGGGTGGAGTTGGATCCCATGGAGACACGCCACACGTGTGGAATACACTCTGCATTCCAAAGGCTTAGTATGGAAAAATCATGCAAAATATCGCCTTAATAATTTGTATATGTTGATCACGTGTTGAAATGATATTTCAGATATACTGGGCTAAGGAAAATACATTATTAAAATTAATTTCACCTGTTCACCTGTTTCTTTTTTACCCTTGTTAGTGTGGCTACTAGGAAATTCAAAATACACACATTTTCACCTGTGGCTCAAATTCTATTTCTTTTTTTTCTTTTCTTTTTTGAGATGGTGTCTCACTCTGTCGCCCAGGCTGGAGCGCAATGGTGCCATCTCGGCTCGCGGCAACCTCCGCCTCCCGGGTTCAAGCAATTCTCCTGCCTCAGCCTCCTGAGTAATTTTTGTATTTTTAGTAGAGATGGGGTTTCGCCATGTGAGCCAGGCTGGTCTCAAACTCCTGACCTCAGGCGATCTACCCACCTCGGCCTCCCAAAGTGCTGGGATTACAGGTGTGAGCCACTGTGCCTGGCCTTTTTTTTTTTTTTTGAGGTGGAGTCTTGCTCTGCTGCCCAGGCTGGAGTACAGTGGTGCAATCTCGGCTCACTGCAACCTCTGCTCCCTGGGTTCAAGCGATTCTCCTGCTTCAGCCTCCTAAGTAACTGGGACTACATGTGTGTGCTATCATGCCCAGCTAATTTTTAGTAGACACGGGGTTTCACCATGTTGGCCGGGCTGGTCTCCAACTCCTGACCTCGGGATCTGCCTGCCTCAGCCTCCCAAAGGGCTGCGATTACAGGTGTGAGCCACCGTGCCTGGCCTCAAATTCTATTTCTGTTGGACATTGCTACTCCAGGACATCCTTCCTCTACCTCAGAGGATGAGCTGTTCGCCTCTAATGGACAACTCATGAGATCCTATCTGCATCTGCCCAGTGTGGTCACGGATGGGTCCCACCTCTGTAAGCCTTGTTCTCGTCGAGGAGAGGAGAATGCCTGTAACAGCTGAGAGAGCCTGGAAAATGGGTACTATAGTATTGTCTATGTCAGGGAGATGCGATGAGGAGTATTACCTGCAAAACGCTCGCTGCCCTGCCCACGGCATCAAAACCCTTCGGTCAATAAATCAAATGTTATTTTTCATCTCTAATTCCACCCTTCCACCCGTTGTTGAGTCTGACCCTTTTTCATTTACTTCCAAGTTTTGTTTTCTTTCTCAACCCTCCTCCTAAACATCTTCCCCTCTTTCCCTACAAAACCCTTCTATCTGCAAAGATGCTTGGTTCTTCTCAGTTCTTTAAAACATCTCTTTCCTTGGATTTGTTTGACGACGGACTGTTTGATTTCTCTCCTTCCCTTTGCAACTCATGTGAGTGACCCATGTTTCCTTTGTCTGTTTTTGTCCCATCCACTCCTTTCGGGACCCCTGGTCCAGCCAGCCTCTGCCCATAGCCTGGGACTGACAGCCCTCTCCAAAATTCACCGGGACCTTCATCTCACCACGCCTAAAGCCCCTTTACCCAGTTTCAACCTTCTCAGCTTTTTAATTTTTTTAAACCAAGAACAAGAAGACTTCAAAATGCTCGTTTAAAAGTACTTTTAATTATGACAATCCAGGCCTCTCCCAGTGGGTCCCTAGGACTCTGCACCTTCCTGGGATGAGTGGGTAGGAGGTTGCCTGCATTTTTAATCTCTAAGCTCTTTGCGTTTGGGGAGTGAGGTCGTTCCTGTTTGGAAAGGGCTGTTCTTATCTGGATGGAGCCCCGCCTGTTTCCCTGGAGGGCAGAGGTCGCTGGGGAGTAACAAGCGTTAAGGCCTCCAGGTCCTCACAATCTTCATGCCACATGAGTTAGCAGTAAACAACTCTCCAGGACCCAAAAAAAAAGGTCTTTATGGAGAGAACAAACACGAAGAAATGTCAGGATCCAATTCAAATGAATAAATAAACCCAGTTCCAAAGGCTGCAGGCCACAGGATTTCGGAGAGACTGAGCCAAGCTAGTTGGTTTCTCGAGAATTGTTTCTGAAAGGGAGGGAGGAAGAAAGATCTCGGGGCCCGTCAGCAGATTCCAGAATCTCTAGACTCATGTCCAGGAGCCGTCTAGAAGTGAAAGCAGATTCCCAGCCGACAACTATCCTACCAGATGTTGCACTGGAAAATCAAAGTGAGATGATTCTCACGGGACCCAGGAACAGGGGACGCCAGGCATCCCGGGCCTGTGCCAGAGTTGGGGACCTGGGAGGTGACGGCAACCGATGCAGGTTGTAGCAATCAGCGTCCTGTGATCTCAGTCACGCTGGGTCATCTGTCCCCTGGCGGCTCGGGGGGCTGGCCACTCTCTGTCCTGGCCTCTGCCACTCCATCCTTGCACAAGTTCACCCACCTCATCCCCTTCTCTAATGAGCTTTTCTTTTCCCCACTGTTTCTCGTACTCGTAATGTTCACACAAAGCTTCTCACAGCCCCGCACCTGATAGTCCCAGCACTCTCTGCCTTCTCCGTGTCCAGGTTTCTGCTTCAGACATGATGGGCCAACTGTCTCTGTATTCCTGATCTGAAATCCTGAGACTCAGATTATGGGGACAGAATCTCCTGGGTCGCTGGTCCCTTCTCATGAGCATCTTGTCAGACCTTGCCCTCAGCAGGAGCTATGCCGCTGTGGCCCTGGCCGGGGAGCCTGGGTCCAGCAGGCACCTTGATTGGACAGGCTGGCACGATTTTCCTTCTGCAAGAGACAAAGCAGCTCACCCATCCTTTCAGCCCATCAACATTTTACAAGTAGTTTGTATGTGCTGAGCACTCAGCAAGGAAGCGTGAGAGAAATACATGCCATTCTTGCCTTGCAGGAGCTCTCAGTGTGGACAGAGGGACAGAATCACGATCAGCGCCTAAGATGAGGTCCCAGGTACAGTGATTGAGCTGGGGGCACCAGGAATGAGGGTGAGTCGTGTAGCAGAGACCACCAGGAGCAGGGCTGAGTCCCTAGGGCAGGTCAGAGTGTGGCCATAGTAGGTGCGGGGGAAGAGGGGATGAGAGGCACACACACACAGGGTGGATAGGATGTGTGGGTACTGCTGTCCCATAAAACAGACACAGGAAGTGGCAGGAAATGAGTAGAAAGGGACTCTGGATGCCATTTTAAGGACCTGGGTCAGTGCATGGCAAGTGATAAGGGAGCTTATCACTTAGAATCCCAGGATTCTAAGCAGAAGGGTGTCCTGTCCATCCGGGCACTGAACATGAGTCACTCTGTAGAGCAGTGAACTTGGTTAACAGAGACTGCCAGTGGCCTCTAAATCCCTTGTTCCTCTCTTTCCTGGGCTCCTCTCCACTCCCCCACCAGACAACATTTCCCAGCACCCCTTGACTCTAGGCAAGGTCATGTGATTAGTTCTGGCCAATGGA